>NC_084631.1:15221838-15244338 GCF_033978795.1 Nerophis ophidion | reverse complement strand
ATTGTATTGTACCATATGTCCCGGCATGAAATCTGCGTTCAAAAGACTCCGGCTTATTAGTGATTCCCAAAGCCCAAAAAAAAGTCTGCGGGCTATAGAGCATTTTCCGTTCGGGCTCCAGTACTCTGGAATGCCCTCCCGGTAACAGTTCGAGATGCCACCTCAGTAGAAGCATTTAAGTCTCACCTTAAAACTCATTTGTATACTCTAGCCTTTAAATAGACTCCCTTTTTAGACCAGTTGATCTGCCGTTTCTTTTCTTTTTCTCTTATGTCCCACTCTCCCTTGTGGAGGGGGTCCGGTCCGATCCGGTGGCCATGTACTGCTTGCCTGTGTATCAGCTGGGGACATCTCTGCGCTGCTGATTCGCCTCCGCTTGGGATGTTTTCCTGCTGGCTCCGCTGTGAACGGGACTCTCGCTGCTGTGTTGGATCCGCTTTGGACTGGACTCCCGCGACTGTGTTGGATCCATTATGGATTGAACTTTCACAGTATCATGTTAGACCCGCTCCACATCCATTGCTTTCATCCTCTCTAAGGTTCTCATAGTCATCATTGTCACCGACGTCCCACTGGGTGTGAGTTTTCCTTGCCCTTATGTGGGCCTACCGAGGATGTCGTAGTGGTTTGTGTTGTCGTTTGTGCAGCCCTTTGAGACACTAGGGATTCAGGCCTATATAAGTAAACATTGATTGATTGATTGATATATACATACATACATACATATATACATAGACATATGTATGTATGTAAGTATATATATATATATATATGTATATATATAATCGGAAAATTCTCCGTTGTATCAATTCCTAGATATGGTTGTAATTATACTAAATGCACTGGGCATAATAAACACAACATTATTAATATTGCTACTACGGATAATTTGATAAAAAATTCCCTAAAACAACACCTGTAATATAGATTTTTTAAACATAAGATCATTGTCTCCCAAAACATTGTTAGTTAATGATATCATCAGAGACAACAATCTTAACGTCATTGGTCTCAGCAAAACCTGGCTTAAACCAAACGACTTTTTTGCGCTAAATGAGGCATGTCCTCCTAACTTTACACATGCGCATATTGCCCGTCCCCTTAAAAGGGGTGGGGGGGTCGCAAGAATATACAACGAAAACTTTAACCTTAGTCCTAACATAAATAATAAATAGAAATCGTTTGAGGTGCTTACTATGAGGTCTGTCACACCGCTGCCTCTACACCTGGCTGTAATCTACCGCCCCCCAGGGCCCTATTCGGACTTTATCAATGAATTCTCAGAGTTCGTTGCTGATCTAGTGACGCACGCCGATAATATAATCATAATGGGGGACTTTAATATTCATATGAATACCCCATCGGACCCACCGTGCGTAGCGCTCCAGACTATAATTGACGCTGTGGTCTTACACAAATAATAAATGAACCCACGCATCGCAACGGTAATACGATAGACCTAGTGCTTGTCAGGGGTAGTACCATTTCCAAAGTTATGATACTCCCGTATACTAAAGTATTGTCCGATCATTACCTTATAAAATTCGAGGTTCAGACGCATGTTCGTCAAACTAACAATAATAATAACTGCTATAGCAGCCGCAACATTAATACGGCCACAACGACAACTCTTGCTGAACTACTGCCCTAGGTAATGGTACCATTCCCTAAGTATGTGGGCTCTATTGATAACCTCACTAACAACTTTAACGACGCCCTGCGTGAAACCATTGATAACATAGCACCGCTAAAGTTAAAAAAGGCTCCAAAAAATCGTACCCCGTGGTTTACAGAAGAAACTAGAGCTCAGAAATTATTATGTAAAAAGCTGGAACGCAAATGGCGCACGACTAAACTTGAGGTGCACCATCAAGCATGGAGTGATAGTTTAATAACTTATGAACGCATGCTTAACTTAGCTAAAGCTAAATATTACTCAGATCTCATCCACCGTAATAAAAACAATCCTAAATTTTTGTTTAGTACGGTAGCATCGCTAACCCAACAAGGGACCCCTTCCAGTAGCTCCACCCACTCAGCTAATGACTTTATGCAATTATTTAATAAGAAAATTGAAGTCATTAGAACGGAGATTAAAGACAATGCGTCCCAGCTACAACTGGGTTCTATTAACACAGATACGATTGTATATACGGCGGATACCGCCCTCCAAAATAGTTTCTCTCGTTTTGAGGAAATAACATTAGAGGAATTGTTACAACGTGTAAATGGATTAAAATAAACAACATGTTTACTTGACCCACTTCCTGGAAAACTTATCAAGGAGCTCTTTGTATTATTAGGTCCATCAGTGCTAAATATTATAAACTTATCACTTTCCTCGGGCACTGTTCCCCTAGCATTCAAAAAAGCAGTTATTCATCCTCTTCTTAAAAGACCTAACCTCGATCCTGACCTCATGGTAAACTACCGACCGGTGTCTCACCTTCCCTTTATTTCCAAAATCCTCGAAAAAATTGTTGCGGAGCAGTTAAATGAACACTTAGCGTCTAACAATCTATGTGAAACCTTTCAATACGGTTTCAGGGCAAATCACTCTACTGAGACAGCCCTCGCAAAAATGACTAATGATCTATTGCTAACGATGGATTCTGATGCGTCATCTATGTTGCTGCTCCTCGATCTTAGCGCTGCTTTTGATACCGTCGATCATAATATTTTATTAGAACGTATCAAAACACGAATTGGTATGTCAGACTTAGCCCTATCTTGGTTTTACTTTTATCTTACTGATAGGATGCAGTGCGTCTCCCATAACAATGTGACCCCGGACTACGCTAAGGTAACGTGTGGTGTTCCCCAGGGTTCGGTCCTTGGCCTTGTGTTACGATATGGTGGGCGCATTGTGATGCGCGGAGGTGTCGGCCCCAAAATGCCAAAGACGGGAGCAAGCAGGACTGGAGGTAGGAACCAGATTTAATAATAAAACACAACAAAACACTTGACAAAGGAAAAGAAAAGGCGTGCCACCGCACGGTAAGCTAAATGCTACTTGTAGCAAGGGTAGAGTTCAAAAGTCCGAAAGCAGCGCGAGCCGAGCGCGCGGAAAGCTAAGCTAGAACTTAGCAGAGTGAAAACAATGAGGATAAGCAATCGTAACTTGTTGCGTGAGCAAACGAAACAGCCAGGCTGAACTAGGGTAACAGGTGGGCTTAAATACAGAGAACGTAATAACAAACCGGTGTGTAGACGGAGCGTGCAGGAGGAGCAAATTAAGTTGTCATGGTGATGAATGTAAATAAGGAAGTGCGCTAACAAACGGGATCGGTAGAGTCCAAAACATGATCAAAACATAGTAGGACAATACAAAAAAGACAAACATGCTAGAGATGTGTGATCCGGAAGCCAGATCACAACACCTTGCACTCTTCAGCATCTACATGCTGCCGCTAGGTGACATCATACGCAAATACGGTGTTAGCTTTCACTGTTATGCTGATGACACCCAACTCTACATGCCCCTAAAGCTGACCAACACGCCGGACTGTAGTCAGCTGGAGGCATGTCTTAATGAAATTAAACAATGGATGTCCGCTAACTTTTTGCAACTCAACGCCAAAAAATGGAAATGCTGATTATCGGTCCTGCTAGACACCGACCTCTATTTAATAATACAACTCTAACATTTGACAACAAAACAATTAAACAAGGCGACACGGTAAAGAATCTGGCTATTATCTCTGACCCAACTCTCTCCTTTGATTCACACATTAAAAGCATTACTAAAACGGCCTTCTTTTATCTCCGTAATATCGCTAAAATTCGCTCCATTCTGTCCACTAAAGACGCTGAGATCATTATCCATGCGTTTGTTACGTCTCGCCTCGATTACTGTAACGTATTATTTTCGAGTCTCCCCATGTCTAGCATTAAAAGATTACAGTTGGTACAAAATGCGGTTGCTAGACTTTTGACAAGAACAAGAAATTTTGATCACATTACGCCTGTACTGGCTCACCTGCACTGGCTTCCTGTGCACTTAAGATGTGACTTTAAGATTTTACTACTTATGTATAAAATACTACACGGTCTAGTTCCATCCTATCTTGCTGATTGTATTGTAAAATATGTCGCGGCAAGAATCAATCAATCAATCAATGTTTATTTATATAGCCCTAAATCACAAATGTCTCAAACGACTGTACAAACCATTACGACTACGACATCCTCGGAAGAACCCACAAAAGGGCAAGGAAAACTCACACCCAGTGGGCAGGGAGAATTCTCATCCAGTAGGACGCCAGTGACAATGCTGACTATGAGAAACCTTGGAGAGGACCTCAGATGTGGGCAACCCCCCCCCCAGGGGACCGAAAGCAATGGATGTCGAGCGGGTCTAACATGATACTGAGTTCAATCCATAGTGGCTCCAACACAGCCGCGAGAGTTCAGTTCAAAGCGGATCCAAGACAGCAGCGACAGTCCCGTCCACAGGAACCATCCCAAGCGGAGGCGGATCAGCAGCGTAGAGATGTCCCCAACCGATACACAGGCGAGCGGTCCATCCTGGGTCTCGACTCTAGACAGCCAGTATTTCATCCATGGTCATCGAACCGGACCCCCTCCACAAGGGAGGGGGGATATAGGAGAAAAAAGAAAATAAGCGGCAGATCAACTGGTCTAAAAAAGGGAGTCTATTTAAAGGCTAGAGTATACAAATGAGTTTTAAGGTGAGACTTAAATGCTTCTACTGAGGTAGCATCTCGAACTGTTACGGGGAGGGCATTCCAGAGTACTGGAGCCCGAACGGAAAACGCTCTATAGCCCGCAGACTTTTTTTGGGCTTTAGGAATCATTAATAAGCCGGAGTCTTTTGAACGCAGATTTCTTGCCAGGACATATGGTACAATACAATCGGCAAGATAGGATGGAGGTAGACTGTGTAGTATTTTATACGTAAGTAGTAAAACCTTAAAGTCACATCTTAAGTGCACAGGAAGCCAGTGCAGGTGAGCCAGTACAGGCGTAATATGATCAAACTTTCTTGTTCTTGTCAAAAGTCTAGCAGCCGCATTTTGTACCAACTGTAATCTTTTAATGCTAGACATGGGGAGACCCGAAAATAATACGTTACAGTAATCGAGAAGAAATCTGCGTTCAAAGGACTCCGGCTTATTAGTGATTCCCAAAGCCCAAAAAAAGTCTGCGGGCTATAGAGCGTTTTCATGTCGGGCTCCAGTACTCTGGAATGCCCTCCCGGTAACAGTTAGAGATGCCACCTCAGTAGAAGCATTTAAGTCTCACCTTAAAACTCATTTGTATACTCTAGCCTTTAAATAGACTCCCTTTTTAGACCAGTTGATCTGCCGTTTCTTTTCTTTTTCTCCTATGTCCCACTCTCCCTTGTGGAGGGGGTCCGGTCCGATCCGGTGGCCATGTACTGCTTGCCTGTGTATCGGCTGGGGACATCTCTGCGCTGCTGATCCGCCTCCGCTTGGGATGTTTTCCTGCTGGCTCCGCTGTGAACGGGACTCTCACTGCTGTGTTGGATCCGCTTTGTACTGGACTCCCGCGACTGTGTTGGATCCATTATGGATTGAACTTTCACAGTATCATGTTAGACCCGCTCGACATCCATTGCTTTCGTCCTCTCCAAGGTTCTTAGTCATCATTGTCACCGACGTCCCACTGGGTGTGCGTTTTCCTTGCCCTTATGTGGGCCTACCGAGGATGTTGTAGTGGTTTGTGTTGTGGTTTGTGCAGCCCTTTGAGACACTAGTGATTTAGGGCTATATAAGTAAACATTGATTGATTGATTGATTGATATATATATACATACATATATACATACATACCTACATAAACCCACACACACACATGTATGTATATATATATATATATATATATATATATATATATAAGTAGTATTAACAATATAGTGCAATGTTTTATTGTTGTTAAGATCTTTTTGTACTCTTTAAAAAATGTTTAAAATGGCAAACTATTAAAAACAATGCTGGCGAGAATGCAGTACACTACGCAACTACAGTAATATGATAATTGTTAAATAAAAATGCCTCTCTGTCAGTGCAGATTTTATCAGTATCGTATCATATCATTATCAATAAAATGGTTGCATTTTTAAATCAGGTTAATCACGCTTTTGAATTTGGACTAATCACATAATGTGTGCTCAAAATAAATTGTGTACATGATGAATGTGAGATTATGTTTGCAAATAATTGCACGATTTAACCGTTTATTTTTGACAGCCCTAATTATTATTATATTATGTCATTATCATCTTTTTTAAGGAATCATTTTTGTATTGGACTTTATTAGATTGTGCTGTTATACACAATGTTGCTGCTCTAACTGTTAGTGTGCAAGAAGTTGAAAAGCCATAAACTTGAATGTGCGAGTGTGTGCGTGTGTGTGTGTTTGTGTGTGTGTGTGTGTGTGTGTGTGTGTGTGTGTGTGTGTGTGTGTGTGTGTGTGTGTGTGTGTGTGCGTGTGTGTGTGTGTGTGTGTGTGTGTGTGTGTGTGTGTGTGTGTTCTGGCATTGCTTACTTAATGGGGACATCGCTCCGTTTACACAGGCTCTGACGGTATGGGGACAAACAAAACAGGTCCCCTAAAGGGAAACCTTTTTAAAAATTAGTCAGATCCATTTTGAAGATGCCTAAGTGATTTTTAATCTTTGGCCTATAAAACATGTCTACTGGTGAGGTTGAGTTTTTCAAATATTGGTAAAAGAGAAAATTAATTTTCTTGAAAGTGAAACATTTGTTATCCTGACATCGATAGTCCTGTGATTCTGTATTGTATCAATCCTTAGTTAAAACTAATATATTTTTACAAAAACTAAATGTAGTTTAGTGTTCCTTAGGATGACATTTCCAGCATGATTATAAAACTTTAAACCTTAAAGTATGATTCACATTCAGAATGTTCCATCCTTCTATATATGCTAGTTGGAGTTGCAGACAACTTCATTACTGCTACATAGCAGTTTTCAGTCATGTCACAGAAGATGCAGGATTTGCTTTAACATTTAAGTGATGAAACTTCCTTTAAGATTGCAGCTGTAGTGCTGTATTCTGAGGATCATGTCATATTTCATTTCAAGTTTTTTTTTTTTTTTTTTTTTTTTAAATGGTCCTCAGTATCTTATGTGAAGAATGCTAAATTATTTAAATTTGGTCCCCCATGAACCATATTAACTTGTTTTCCCCAGGATCCCCAATAAAAATGTTTAGCACATTACTTCATCAATCCAGAGATTTAAAGGCCTACTGAAACCCACTACTACCCACCCGATAGTTTATACATCAATGATGAAATATTAACTTTGCAACACATGCCAATACGGCCTTTTTAGTTTACTAAATTGCAATTTTAAATTTCCTGGGAGTTTCGTCTTGAAAACGTTGTGTAATGATGACGTGTACGCAAGACGCCACAGGTTTTTAGGAAGTATGAGCGCTACGCACACACACAGCTAAATGTCATCTGCTTTAACGGCATAATTACACAGTATTTTGGAGATCTGTGTTGCTGAATCTTTTGCAATTTGTTCAATTAATATTGGAGAAGTCAAAGTAGCAAGATGGAGTTGGGAAGCTTTAGCCTTTAGCCACACAAACACACGGTGATTCCTTGTTTAAAATTCCTGGAGGTGCAAATTTACTATGGATCAGAGCGCGGTCAAGCAAACATTGAAACACGAGGGAATGTCAACCATCGGGTTTCGGTGAGAAAATTGTGATTAAAAAGTCGCTTCTTACCGGAGAAAAGCTGAGCTTGCACCGTCCATGAAGCTGCCGTCGACTCCCCTGAGACACTGTGCGTCAAGACGCCCGTGGACACACCCCTCCGACTATCAGGTACTATTTAACTCACTAAAACATTAGCAACACAATAGAAAGATCAGGGATTTCCCAGAATTATCCTGGTAAATGTGTCTAAAAACATCGGAATCCTTCCCAATGCAATCGCGTTTTTTTTTTTTTACTTTTTTTTTTTTTTTTTTCTAATCCGTCGCTCTCAAATACTCAAACACAAATCTTTCATCCTCGCTTAAATTAATGGGGAAATTGACGTTTTCTCGGTCCGAATAGCACTTTTTGTTGGAGGCTCCCATTAAAAACAATGTGAATATGTGAGGAGACCCCACACTTGCGAGGTCACCGTCTGCGACTTCCGGTAGAGGCAGGGCTTTTGTCTTAGCACCGAAAGTTGCAAACTTTATCGTGGATGTTCTCTACTAAATCCTTTCAGCAAAAATATGGCAATATCGCGAAATGATCAAGTATGACACATAGAATGGACCTGCTATCCCCGTTTAAATAAGAAAATCTAATTTCAGTAGGCCTTTAAAGACGTGTATGAGCTAACTGGGCAGTGGAAATTTCACTTAATTTTTTTATGCCTCCAAAACCTGTAGAAAGGGTGGTCCCCACAAGTCATGTCAAAAACTTGGTTCCCATTCCAAATGATAGCTAGTATGTGTGTGTGTGTGTGTGTATGTGTGTGTGTGTGAGTGTGTGCGTGCGTGCGTGCGTGCATGCATGCGTGTGTGTGTGTAAGGAAGCCCACCTGGCCCAACTCCTCACTCAAAGTGGTGGTCCGGGCCTTTGCTGCTGTGTTGCATTGGGAGCAGAACATTTGCTGGTCCCAGTTAATAAAGAAGCTGTGAGCCAGTCTGATCACCTCCACGCTGGTACAAAAGAAACAGGATCCGAAAACATGTCATTAAAGCCATCCGAAACAGAAATTAAAAGAAGAATATCCAAAAGATCAACAACTGGCGTGTGGAAACTATAAAATTACATGGGGGAGACTAGTCAGGATAGAGGGAAAGATGAATGCAGCAATGGTCAGAGACGTCCTGGATGTAAACCAACGCTTCCCATCTAATCTGATGGAGTTTGACAGGTGGTGCAGAGAGAAATGGACAAAAAGGAATGGCCAAAACTGTCCATAGATAGGGGGTGCCAAGCTTGGGGCATCGAATCTAAAAAGACTTGAGGCCGCAATTGCTGCCAAAAGGGCATAAACAAAGTATTTTACAGCAGATACATTTGAAAACTTAAAAAAAATAAACATTTAAATTGTAATTATGGGGTGTTGTCTGTAGAATTTTGAGGGAAAAAAATATACATTTTATAAAAATTTTGGAATAAGGCTGTAACATAATAAAATGTGGAAAAAATGAAGCGCTGTGAATACTCTCCGGATGCAATGCAAGCGCTTGTTTTGCGCACACCTGTGTTTGGATCTGCCCGTTTACTTTAGACTAAACCAGTGGTCGACAACCCGCGGCTCTGGAGCCGCATGCGGCTCTTTAGCGCCGCCCTAGTTGCTCTCTGGAGCTTTTTCAAAAATATATAAAAAATGGAAATGATGAGGGGGAAAAAACATATTTTTTGTTTTAATTTGGTTTCTGTAGGAGGACAAACATGACACAAACCTCCCTAATTGTTATAAAGCACACTGTTTATGTTGAACATGCTTCACTGATTTGAGTATTTGGCGAGCGCCGTTTTGTCCTACTAATTTTGGCGGTCCTTGAACTCACCTTAGTTTGTTTACATGTATGACTTTCTCTGACTTTCTAAGACGTTTAATGCCATTTCTTTTTCTGTCTCACTTTGTCCACCAAACTTATAACGTTGTGCATGAATGCACAAAGGTGAATTTTGTTGATGTTATTGACTTATGTGGAGTGTGCTAATCTGACCATGAATTAATATGAATTGATTAACGTGGACCCCGACTTAAACAAGTTGAAAAACTTATTCGGGTGTTACCATTTAGTGGTCAATTGTACGGAATATCTACTGAACTGTGCAATCTACTAATAAAAGTTTCAATCAATCAATCAGAAGACATATTTGGTCACTGTAAGACTGTAAGCTAATTGATGCTAACATGCTATTTAGGCTAGTTATATGTACATATTGCATTACTATGCCTCATTTGTAGCTATATTTGAGCTCATTTGGTTTACTTTAAGTCCTCTTAATTCAATCTATATCTCATGACACTATCTGTATGTAATATGGCTTTTAATTTTTTGCGGCTCCAGACGGATTTGTTTTTGTACTTTTGGTCCAATATGGCTCTTTCAACATTTTGGGTTGCCGAACCCTGGACTAAACAAACACACCAGCTGAGCAAACACACCAAACATGGTAAGTGTGTCAATGTTCCATGGTCTTGCATGCAGACTACCTCCTCACCTGACGTAGAGAGAGATGGGCACCAGAGTGTTGAGGATGATCACATAGGACCAGAAGGCGAAGAAAGCGGAGAAGACAACGCTGTCGACTGGAGGTTCCCACGATAGATAATTCTGAAACCGGGAACCAACCACTTGCTCCCACACTGCGTTGCCTATAGCTAAAAACATGCACATACACACCAGGAGGCCAAAGATCTGGCAAGACAAAGAGACAAGAGATCATGTCCTGAGGAGGTTATGAGATGTGAGAAAGAAAGGTGTGTCCTACCCAGAGGACCAACGTGTTCATCAGAATGTCGATGCTGGCGCGTTTAAACTTGGTGGGACCGCTGTTCTGCATCAGCTTGGTGTCCGGACCTGAGAAGCAAACAATTAGATTAGGGGTTTTTTTTCACCAATTTTGGCATTGCTCTAAAAAGTTTTGATGCAAATAAAGTATTAGATAGGCTGCATTGCTATTAGGTCAGGAGGTATCTGCAAGCCACAGCCGCCTGCTGCTGTTTTGCACGCACTAATACTCCATCAATGTGTCATAATCCGTGACCCGGATCATGTTTTGTTATTTTCTGTCAATTTTCGACTCCCTTAGTTCCTGTTTGTGGGTTTGTTTTAGTATGCATGGGGATTAATTGGGTTCACCTGCATCTGGTTAGTGGTCGGCACGCTCACCTGTTGTCGACCACCAATAAGAGAGCCATTTAGGATAGGATAGGATAGGTCTTTATTGTCATTGCACAAGTACAACGAAACTTTGTTTTCAGCACAAACCTGTTCAAGATTAGACAAAAAAACAGTGTACAGGGTTACAGAACCAGAACGCTGAAGGGTCGCCATAAGGTGCCCCGTAAAAGATGGGAAAAAGGTCAACGCTGGGGAAAAAATACAATCTAGACTGGGCTCCTAAGGGGGCCCAGTCTGGAGTGGGAAAAAAAACCTCCATAGCAAAGCACATATACATATTACAACATACATCTCGAGATATTTCGCAACAGAGGGAAGGTAGTTCAAGGTCATGGTGGTAGGCCGCAGCTCTCAGGCGTTGACCATCCATTCATCACCCCTACGGGATTTGCGTTAAGGGCGTTGGGTTGGGCTGGTGGGGGTGTGTATGTGTGGCGTATATTTTTTGTTGGTGTGTGTGTGTGTGTGTGTGTGTGTGTGTGTGTGTGTGTGTGTGTGTGTGTGTGTGTGTGTGTGTGTGTGTGTGTGTGTGTGTGTGTGTGTGTGTGTGTGTGTGTGTGTGTGTGTGAGTGTGTGTGTGTGTGTGTGTGTATGAGCCCGTAGTGTGTCTCTGTTCCGCGGCCTTGATGTATTGTGCAGTCGCTAGTCCAAAGTCAACAACAACAAGTGTGTGTCCATGAGAGACAAAAAGGGAGTTTGTTGTGTCTTCGCTGCGCTGTCCTTCGGGAGAGTCTCGAAGCCAGGGAAAAAATCCAAGTTAAAATGATTTGTATGCGGGTGAAAATAAAGTTTGCTTTTCACTCTAAATTGTCTATGACTGGTCCTCAAACCTGCGGAGTAGACAGTCCGATGTAATCCACAGTTCTTCCCGATCCTCCAATCATTTGTGGCAGCTTTGGGGTACTTTGAAGACTGCCAGCAACTTCCAATTTGTCGACAACGCTTACTCCAATCAGCAGATGTCCTGTTGTCATAATTCCGAATAGGTGGATATCTTCACGTCCTCGACAGAAAAGGGTCGCCAGGCATGCGGCCCTCCTTCTTCTCCCAAGAGTCCGTCCTGTATGCAGCAACAACCGCTTCGTCACGACAGCAGGTTCCCCAAACCCAAGATCTTGTCAATTTTGTTGAGGCCAGTTAAATAGTTCCAATGTTTAGATTTGGAGAGCAGTGCAAAAAGAGGCAACAAGAAAGTTAAGACAAGACAAAACAAAGAAGCAAGCAGGAGAGATAAGGGACAGGAAAGGGGAGCGTCCACCCTCGATGAGTGCCAGAGAGAAAAAAATGTATTCGCCTCTCTCGCCACACTCGTCCTGGCTTCTTTGTTTGCTGTCCGCAACAGGTTACGTTGATAGTTCTTGGCTTCTAATTTATGCTTCCAGTGCGAGTTTGTACCTTAGCTTCACGTGCGATCGGCATGTTTTCCGTTCTACTTGTTTTCTGTTTTTTGATAAGTGTTTTGAAGATTAAATCATGTTCCTAACGCACACTTTCATCCGGAGTTGGCCGTTTGCATCCCGGGGGAACGAACCTCGCAGTAAGCTGCAACCCCCTGTGCGTAACACAGTGTTGGTGCTAGGAGTTTTCAAAATGGGGTCCCATGGACCCCATCAAGTCATAAAGATGGGGTCCCACTGTACATGTTGGGGGTCCCACTTTTTCGTAACCGTTTCGAAAACAAATGATAAGTGTATGCATTATTCTGTTATATCTCACATTCTATATTGTGTTTTGGAAAAAGGTTGTCATATGTATAACTTAGTTCATTGAAAAAATAATACAAAATAAATCGCATTTTTATGCATCTTTCTAAATTTTCATGGATCTAAACCTTATCGCTGCCAGTATTTTTTTCTATATTTTTATTGTAATATTTTCAGAATGTGTTTGTTCTATTTTTGGCCAGAATAAGACAAAAAAAACAATCAGAAGTTATTTTTTTTGTTTTAATGCCATGATTTCAATAGTGTGGTCCGCGTGTGCACAGATTTTCCTCCATGCGGGCCCTGAGCTAAAATGAGTTTGACACCCCTGTATCAGGTTATATTAGTTATACTCATAATGGTAGTTTATACATTACATTTGTTTTGTTATTAAAATAAAGTTAAAATTAAGAAAATACATCTATAAAATATATTTTATACTCAAGAATAAACAAATGTCACAAAAAAAAAAAAAAACGACAAAACAGTATCTGCAACTACTTTCGGCAATTTGTATTTGTGCTTGAAGTTACCAATATCCTACAAAATGATTTAAAAATTTAAATTTAAACTCTAACACAATGTCTTCCTAAAGTCTTTTGACAAGGACCATTGTCATGTTGGCTAAAACCTTTTTCAAAACCCTCATGTAATGTCACAATCTATTGAGAGTGAACCCCAAGATGCAGAGATGGAAGGCGTAGCACAGGAAAACATGACTTTAATAGGAAACAGGAACCAGGAAACAGGAAACCATTCATTGAGCCCTGACTGGAGGGCGAGGCAGGCATAAATAGTGGCCGGCTGATTGACAACAAGTGTGTCCAGGCTGCCAATCAACAGCAGGGGAGGGTAAACAGCACTCAGGGAGCTAAGCAGGAAATTGAAGTAAAATAAGAGCATTGACAGGAAATAAACACCAACCAAGGAAACACAACCCGACGTGAATGTGACGGATTGTCACAGGTAAGCGATTTAGCTTATTAACTAGTCACGTTCTAGCATGATTTAGCACAAAATACTCAACTGCCTTTCATGCAATGTCTTACAAGAACGGTGAGATCTTAAATAACATATTTAGGAGATCAGTTTTACCATGTTTTTGCAATTTGATTAAAATGTCTATGTAGGAAATTATAAATAGCTTTTTTTTTCCATTACAGGCATAGCCTGCACCACGACGGGCTCCAGTGCCTGCACCATGACAGGTACCATTACTTGCTCCACGCCTACCACCAGTACCTGCACCATGCCAAGTGCTGCCAGTCATAGCTCCACGACGCCAAGTGCCACCAGTCGCAGCTCTACGACACCAAGTGCGGCCAGTCGCAGCTCCACGACGCCAAGTGCCGCCACTCGCAGCTCCACGACGCTAATTGCCGCCAGTAGAAGCTCCATGACGCCAAGTGCCGCCAGTCCCAGCTCCACGACGCTAATTGCCGCCAGTAGCAGCCCCATGACGCCAAGTGCCGCCAGTCCCAGCTCCAGGCCAAAACCCACGCAAAGCTTAGTCGCCTGCCACGACGACGTGTGCTGCTTCCATGCCTGCCACGATGACGATGACAATGAGGCGCGCTGCTTCCATGCCTGCCACGATGACGACGACGGTGACGCGCGCTGCTTCCATGTCTGCCACGATGACGATGACGACGACGACGCGTACTGCTTCCACGCCTGCCACGATGACGACGCGCCGGCCTCCTCGTTGGCCACAGATGTGGCCGCTACAGTACGTGGCCGTATGCCACGCCAAGGGCGTCGACCTGGTCGTCCACCACGCCAAGTGCACCGACCTCCTAGTCGGCCACGGATGTGGCCCTTCCCGGGTCGCCCACCTCGTCAGGTAGAGCGGTCCTCTACGCGTCGCCGCCACCTGACTCTGCCTCGGAGGATCCGGGGTCACTTGGGCTGGCGACCCTTCCCCATGTCCCTCTCCCGCCCTCCGATGACTCTTGATCCTGCTTCGTTTTTTGGTAATTTTTGAACATGTAGTATCTGTCCTTAACGAGGGCGGGGGCTCTGTCTTGTCTGTTGATCATGTTTTTGTTTGGCCATGTGCTGTTTGTTTTTGGACTCCATTAGTTCCGGTTTTATTACTCCATTGTTTTGTTTTCATGCCAAACCATTAGTTTTCACCTGTGCCTAGTTGCACCTGTTTCCAATCACCACAGTATTATTTAAGCCACAGTTGCCAGGTAGTCAGCCAGGAGACATCACCATCAACTCACCTTCCATCACCCTTGATCACTTTCTACAAACCCATGATTCCATACCAATAATCCATGCCCCTTGTCTCGGTCACAGTAAGTGTTTTTGTTATTCATGCCATAGTGCAAGTTTTTGTTTTTAGAGCCAAGTTTTTGTACCTCCTTTTTGTTTATTTCCCCTTTGAATTTGTAATATTTTTGAGTTAATATTAAAATATGTCCTTTCCTTCACGCCTTGCCAGCTCCAACTTTCCTTTGGATTCCGGGAAAACAAACCCCCAAAGTCCACGTTTTGACATAAATATTGTTTTTAATATTGTTGTGCACCACTTTGGAAACGTTTGCGTTGTTTAAATGTCCATCCATCCATTTTCTACCGCTTGTCCCTTTGATTGATTGGCAGCACTAAATTGGCCCGAGTGTGTGAATGTGAGTGTGAATGTTGTCTGTCTATCTGTGTTGGCCCTGCGATGACATGGTGACTTGTCCAGGGTGTACCCCGCCTTCCGCCCAATTGTAGCTGAGATAGGCTGGAGTGACCCAAAAGGGACAAGCGGTAGAAAATGGATGGATGTGCAGAACTTTGGAAACATTTGTGTTGTTTAAATGTGCTATACCAGTGGTTCTCAACCTTTTTTCAGTGATGTATGTGAACATGTTTTAATTCAAGTACCCCCTAATCTGAGCATTTTGGTTGAAAAAAAAGATAAAGAAGTATAATACAGCACTATGTCATCAGTTTCTGATTTATTAAATTGTATAGGAGTGCAAAATATTACTCATTCGTAGTGGTCTTTCTTGAACTATTTGGAAAAAAAGATATAAAAATAACTAAAAACTTGTTAAAAAATAAACAAGTAATTAAATTATAAATAAAGATTTCTACACATAGAAGTAATCATCAACTTAAAGTGCCCTCTTTGGGGATCGTAATAGAGATCCATCTGGATTCATGAACTTAATCCAAAACATTTCTTCACAAAAAAATGAATCTTTAACATCAATATTTATGGAACATGTCCACAAAAATCTAGCTGTCAACACTGAATATTGCATTGCTTCTCACAGTTTATGAACTTACATTCATTTTTTGTTTAAGTATTATTCAATAAATATATCTATTTGAATTTGTCTATTTTTAGAATATTTAAAAAAAATCTCACGTACCCCTTGGCATACCTTTAAGTACCCCAAGGGGGTACATGTACCCTCATTTGAGAACCACTGTGCTATACAAATAAAGTGGATTGGATTACTAGTCGTATAATAAGGCCATGCAAAAGAAGGCATTAATAAGTACTTAATAATGACTAATTAAGAGCCAATATGTTACTAATTTTCATGTTAATAAGCAACCCATTAATGTTGAATATGTTCCCCATACTAAAAAAATATATATTTTTCCCCCATCTTTTTCCATTTTTAATCCTTTTTAAAAAATGTTTCAGGGAGCCACTAGGGCGGCGCTATAGGAGCTGGTTGGTTGATCCCACAAATAGACAGTAGAACCTGATGTGATATCAGGTTGTCAATACAGAAGCTTTAGTTCAACTGTCATCACCGGTGTCTTCCATAATCCATCACACACCCATGCCGCCCTTCTGCCGTACACAACATAGTCCTAAATAATACTTAAATTTATGGCCGCGCAATTAAAATTTAATCACAAAAACATTTTATTTTTTTTTTTACCTGCAAAGATCACCAGGCCGAAGCAGGACTCAGTGTTGCGGAGCACACACCCTCGGAGGAGCATGTTCCGGTTGGTTAAAGTACACTTCATGGCTCTCCAGTACATAGTCCCATCAAAAAGATCCAGCTTGTTGTTGGGGGGCTCGCAGACCACCTTGCCTTCACATAAGAATGCTGCATTGATGTAAAATAATATCGGAAAGGCAGGACAAAAATAAAGCGTGTCAGAATTTCACCATCAAACGCTGCCAAGTTGTTGGGGTCTCCCAGCTCTGACGTCACCGAGACGGACTGGCGCACCTTCATGTTGGTCTCTCTGCAAGACACTGAACACATCTAAAAGCCAGTTCCCTTTCACCTTAATGACACGGTGCGTTCACTAACCCGTCCAGTTCTGCGGTCTCAATGTAACACAGCCCGTGAGGTTCACTGCTGGACAACAGCAGCAGGTCGGCCTGCAAACCCATAGAGATGCTACCTCAGTGGAAGCATTTAAGTCCCATCTTAAAACTCATTTGTATACTCTAGCCATTAAATAGACACCCTTTTAGACCAGTTGATCTGCCGCCTTTTTCTGCTCTGCACAGATTAGGTGACCGCAGATGAACCGCTAGCTGTTCAAAGTCTGGACATGGGGTGGACCACTCATATCTGCATCAGTTGGGGACGTCTCTGCGATGCTGACTTGTCTCCACTCTAGATCAGTGGTCCACAACCTTTTTGTAGCTGCGGACAGGTCAATGCTTGATAATTTGTCCAGCGGCCCGGCGGGTGGAGGTAGATCTTTTATTTATTTTTTTATTTTTTTTTTCTTCATAAAAAAGGGAGGTTTTTGTCATGAAAAGGGAAGTTTTTTTGGGTTGATGCACTAATTGTAAGTGTAAGGTATCTTGTGTTTTTTATGTTTATTTAATAATTTTTTAAAAATTATAAAAAATTGTTCTGCGGTACCAATCGAGCCACGGGGCTCTAGATCGGGGGTCACCAACACGGGTCACCAACGCGGGTCACCAACGCGGGTCACCAACGCGGGTCACCAACGCGGGTCACCAACGCGGTGCCCGCAGGCACCAGGTAGCCCGTAAGGACCAGATGAGTAGCCTGTTGGCCTGTTCTAAAAATAGCTCAAATAACAGCACTTACCAGTGAGCTGCCTCTATTTTTAAAATTGCAATTGTAATTGCAAGCTGGTCTCGCTTCGCTCGACATTTTTAATTCTAAGAGAGACAAAACTCAAATAGAATTTGAAAATCCACGAAAATATTTTAAAGACTTGGTTTTCACTTGTTTAAATAAATTCATTAATTTGTTTTTACTTTGCTTCTTATAACTTTCAGAAAGACAATTTTAGAGAAAAAATACAACCTTAAAAATTATTCTAGGATTTTTAAACACATATACCTTTTTACCTTTTAAATTCCTTCCTCTTCTTTCCTGACAATTTAAATCAATGTTCAAGTGTTTTGTTTTGTTTTTTGTAAAGAATAAAAAATACATTTTAATTTAATTCTTCATTTTAGCTTCTGTTTTTTCGACAAAGAATATTTGTGAAATATTTCTTCAAACTTATTATGATAAAAATTCAAAAAGATTATTTTGGAAAATCTAGAAAATATGTAGAATCAAATTTGAATCTTATTTCAAAGTCTTTTGAATTTCTTTTAGAATTTTTGTTCTGGAAAATCTAGAAGAAATAATGATTTGTCTTTGTTAGAAATATAGCTTGGTCCAATTTGTTATATATTCTAACAAAGTGCAAATTGGATTTTAACCAATTTAAAACATGTCTTTAAAATTCTGAGATTAATCTTAATCAGGAAAAATTACTCATGAGGTTCCATAAATTCTTATTTAAATTTTTTCAAAAAAATTTGAATTAGCTAGTTTTTGTCATCATTTTTTTTCGTTTGAATTTTGAATTTTAAACAGTCGAAATTGAAGATAAACTACGTTTCAAAATTTAATTTTCATTTTTTTCGTGTTTTTTCCTCCTTTAAACCGTTCAATTAAGTGTTTTTTTTATAATTTATTCTCTACAAAAAACCTTCCGTAAAGGAAAAAAAATGTATGACTGAATGACGGACAGAAATACCCATTTTTTTTAATATATATACATTTATTTATTAAATGTAAAGTGAGCAAATTGGCTATTTTTGGCAATTTATTTAATTGTGTATCAAACTGGTAGCCCTTCGCATTAATCAGTACCCAAGAAGTAGTTCTTGGTTTCAAAAAGGTTGGTGACCCTTGCTCTAGATGATCTACGGCTGGCCCCACTATGGACTGGACTCTCACACTACTAACTAGATCCACTATGGACTGGACTCTCACACTATTATGTTAGATCCACTATGGACTGGACTCTCACACTATTAACTAAATCCACTATGGACTGGACTCTTACACTATTATGTTAGATCCACTATGGAGTGGACTCTCACACTATTAACTAGATACACTATGGACTGGACTCTCACACTATTGTGTTAGATCCACTATGGACTGTACTCTCACACTATTAACTAGATCCACTATAGACTGGACTCTCACACTATTGGGTTGGATCCACTATGGACTGGACTCTCACACTATTAACTAAATCCACTCAACGTCCATTGCACCGGTCTTCCAGGATGGGGTCCCCACATTTGCAGTCCCCTTCAAGGTTTCTCATTGCAGCCCATTGAGTTGACTTTTTCCTTGCCCTGATGTGGGATCTGAGCCGAGGATGTCGTGGTGGCTTGTGCAGCCCTTTGAGACACTTGTGATTTAGGGCTTGGATGGGGGGGCGTGGCCTGCGGACCTGCAGCAAAGCGGGGTGTGCCAATTCCGGCTTTGAGGTCAGCAACAGGTGTGTAGATGGCCTACCTGGGCGTGCTTATCTAATTACTTGTCGCTCTGTTAAAGGCAGCAGCCGAGAAGGAGAAGGGAGTTGGTTGGAGCACGAGCAAGAGCGAGAGCGAGACTCGCATAAGAACATGGCTGAAAAGCACACAAAGAGACTCGTAGTGACAAATAAATCATTGTTCAGAATCATGGACGCAGCTGTCATGTCCGTGATTGGTAGACCGAAGAACCCGGAAGCGCAAGATTTCCACAGGGCTATATAAATATACTTTGACTGATTGATTGATAGATTTTAGCTCAGGGGCCGCATGCAGGAAAATCTGCGCACACGCAGGCCAGACTATTAAAATCCTGGCATTAAAACTAAGAAATGAAGACAACTTCAGATGGTTTCCTTAGTCTTACTTTGGCCCAAAATTTAATAAAAAAATTCTGAAAATATTACAATAAAAATATAGAAAAAAGTACAGGCAGCGGTAAAATTTAGATGCACGAAGGAAAGAAGAAAGTGAATGTATGTTTATAACTGAATACATTTACATATGTATGACAAATGATCCGTGGCCCGGATCATGTTTTTGTTATGTTCTGTTAGTTTTGGACTCCCTTAGTTCCTGTTTATGTGCACCCTTGTTTGTTACCATGGTTACTTTTTATTTCCACCTGTCTCTGATTAGTGTTTGCCCGCTCACCTGCATCCCGAGCACTAATCAGAGGCATTATTTAAGCTTGCCTTTGCCAGTCAGTCGGGCTGGCGTCATTCTGTCATGATGGTGTTTTCTCATCTTACTGCTTTCTCATCAAGTGCAGACGGCGTGGCATAATTTAATTCTCAAAATACCAAAGTAGTACAAACAAAACAAGGCGAAGACACAACGTGCTGATCGCACTTGGAGCTAATGTTACTTCTTAGCATGGACTAGGGCAGGGGTAGGGAAGCTATGGCTCTTGAACCAAATGTGGCTCTTTTGATGACTGCATCTGGCTCTCAGATAAACCTTAGCAGACATTGCTTAACACGATAAGTAATGAATAATTCCGCTGGTAATCACAGTTTTGATTGATTGATTGATTGATTGAGATTTTTATTAGTAGATTGCACAGAACAGTACATATTCCGCACAATTGACCACTAAATGGTAACACCCGAATAAGTTTTTCAACTTGTTTAAATATGTTCACATAAATCAATTCATGGTACGTGTTAAAAACAACTTTGAAAATATAAAATATTCTCATGGATTTTAATCCGTCCATCCGTTTTCTATCCCACCAGTTCAGGAAGTCGCATTAAGAAGTATTTGATTCATTATTGGTTAGCTTTAGAATAACAATGTTATTAAAAATAATAAGAGACTTATTATACTCTAAAAATGTTAGTGTTACTTAAAATTGCACACATTTAGTTGTATTCAGTGTTAAAAAAATATTATATGGCTCTCAGAAATACATTTTTAAATATTTGGCTTTCATGGCTCTCTCAGCCAAAAGGTTCCCGACCACTGGACTAGGGACAAGCAATACTCAGGTAACTGTGGTATGAAAAAAACAAGTCTTACGTAGCAGGTTGCATGAAGCAAACAATGACGCCAACCCGACTGACTGGCAGAGGCTAACTTAAATAATGCCTCAGATTAGTAATCGGGAAGCATGTAAGCGGGCGAACACTAATCAGAGACAGGTGCAATTAATAAGTAACCATGGTAACAAACAAGGGTGTACAAAAACATGAACTAAGGGAGTCGAAAACTAACAGAACAGAACATAACAAAAACATGATCCGGACAATGTTTTTTTAATAAATGAAGTAACGTTTCTAACAACCTTTTTCCAAAACACAATATAGAATGTGAGATATAACAGGATAATGCATACATTTATGATTTGTTTTCAAAACGCTTACACAAAAGTGGGACCCAGAAAATTTACTGTGGGACTTCATTTTTATGACTTGATGGGGTCCCTGGGACCCCATTTAGAAAATTCTTAGCGCCAACACTGATTGAGTATTGGTGCGTGCAAAACAGCAGCAGGCAGCTGTGGCCTGCGGGCTGGTTCTAATACTAATCAAATATTATCCCAGGGGCCATAGATCATTAATTTCTGGGCCGCGGGGGTGTATAATGTAGCCAGGAATAGTTAGGGATGCATGGGATTTGGGGTATTTGTTCTGTTCTGTTTATGTTGTGTTACAGTGAGGATCGATGTTCTCCCGAAATGTGTTTGTCATTCTTGTTTGGTGTGGGTTCCCAGTGTGGCGCATATTAGTATGAGTGTTAAAATAGTTTATATTACAACCTTCAGTGTGACCTGTATGGCTGTTGAACAACAATGCCTTGCAGCCCTATAAGTATACCTGCGGGAGCTACCTACAACATATTACTGGGCTGGCAAGCCGTTTGTAAATGTTGAAGAAGGCGTCAGAGGTGGTGCCTTCATAGCACGCCGTTATTATTGTTGTTAGGGCGAAAACAGCAGATATTCGCGAGAATAGTTGCTTTAAGGAATCGGGAAACTCCCGGAAAGTTTGGGAGGATTGGCAAGTGTAATGCTGTTAAGCTGCGTTCATATAAAACACGCTGGCCGCACCAACATTCAATTTTCGTATCAAGGTGCAAGCCGCGTGCCTGAGATCCCTGGCTTATACATAGCACAAAGCAAAAAATAAAACTCTTTATGCAGTGTGTGGAGAGACGGAGCCGACGAGCCGACAGCAGGATAGGACACCCAGCGGTCCTACCCAAGATGGCGGCCAGGAGGCAGAGCATGCAGCGGAGCAATGAGGCAGGGCGCACTTGGAGCAACGCTGCAGCAATCCGGGTCAGGTGCATAAACGACACACCTGCTCTCAATCCCTGCATATTCTGCTGCATTTTAAAAGGGGAGAAGGAGGAGCAATCGAGGCAGAAGTAGGAGAAGAAACCACAGTGACAACAGACGACGACAGTGACCAGGAGAGAGATGAGCCCCCGTGGAAGATGCAGCCACCGGCCACCGAAAAGCGAGCCGAGACGCGCAGGAAGAAAGGTCGCGCTGGAAATTGCCGCGACCGACTGGCACCAAAACGTGTTGGTTGAAATAATAAACGAGAGTCAAACCTGCTACCATGCGTCATGTATCGATGGTCCATGCTACCCACAAGATGACGGCTGGAGACCTGTCA
>NC_084631.1:15199338-15216838 GCF_033978795.1 Nerophis ophidion | reverse complement strand
AACAACATATGTTGTTCCAAAACCTGTATGGACCTTTCAGCATTAATGGTGCCTTCACAGATGTGTAAGTTACCCATTCCTTGGGCACTAATACACCCCCAAACCATCACATATGCTGCCTTTTGACTTTTGCGCCTATAACAATTCGAATGGTTATTTTCCTCTTTGTTCTGGAGGACACCACATCCTCTGTTTCCAAATATAATTTGAAATGTGGACTCGTCAGAACACAAAACACCTTTTCACTATGCATCAGTCCATCTTAGATGAGCTCGGGCCCAGCCAACTTGGCGGCATTTCCGAATATTGTTGATAAATGGGTTTGGCTTTGCATAGTAGAGTTTTAACTTGTCACGATCCGCTATGCGGATCGTTTATTGTTTTGCCGTTTATATGTGTTTGTTCATGTTTAGTTCTGGACTCTGCCGATTCGTTGTGTTTGAGCACTTCCCCGTTTAGTCACCATGGCAACGTAGTGTGCGCCTCCTCACGGGCTCCTGTCACACACCTGTTTTTGATTATTATTTGTGTATTTAAGCCCACTTGATTCCTCAGTTCGTCCTCTGCTCAGTGTTTGCTTTATGCAACACGACACTTATGTATTCTCTGCTTATCCCTGCTTTTGTTGTGCTAAGTTCCGTCTTAGCTTCGCGTGCGTTTGGCACGTCACCTTTTGGACTTTCTGTATCATGCTAAGTTTAGCTTTAGCTTCCCTTGCGTAGGCGCGCGCCTTATTTTCCATTTTGTACCAGTGTTCTTTTGTTTAATTATATTAAAATCAGTTTCTTACCTGCACTCCTGCTGACTGGTCGTTGTGCATCCACAAAGTGGCAACTCCGCGCAACAAGTGCGCCGCGTACGCATGACATAACTTGCACTTACAGATGTAGCAACCAAATGTAGTTACTGACAGTGGTTCTGTGAAGTGTTCCTGAGTCCATGTGGTGATATCATTTACACACCCGTGTCGCTTTTTGATGCAGTACCGCCTGAGGGATCGAATGTCACGGGAATTCAATGTTGCTTTTTAAGCCTCGCTGCTTGCGTGCAGTGATTTCTCCAGATTCTCTGAACTTTTTGATGATATAATGGACCGTAGATGGTGAACTCCCTAAATTCCTTGCAATAGCTTGTTGAAAAATGTTGTTCTTAAACTGTTGGAAAATTTGCTCACACACTTGTTCAGAAAGTGGTGGCCCTCGCCCCATCCTTGTTTGTGAATGACTGAGCATTTCATGGAAGCTGCTTTTATACCCAATCATGGCACCCACCTGTTCCCAATTAGCCCGTTCACCTGTGGGATGCTCCAAATAAGTGTTTGATGAGCATTCCTCAACTTTTTCAGTCTTTTTTGCCACTTGAGTCAGCTTTTTTGAAAGCATTAAATTCCAAAAAATAGCAAAGTTTTCCAGTTTGAACTTTAAGAATCTTGTCTTTGCAGTATATTTACTCGAATACAAGTTGAAAAGGATTTGCAAATCATTGTATTCTGTTTTTATTTATGATGTACACAAATTCCCAACTTCATTGGTTTTAGGTTACGTATATTGTGGTACAGTTTTCAACCCTATCGCCCAGCCCTGGTCACAAGGCTATTGTAAATAAAGCCTTGCTGGCAATTCAACCTGTGCCAGGTCCATAAGATCCATCAAAATGAATCACTGCACTACCATTATCTGGTGTAGGTATAGTTCTCCACTAAAAGGCTTCTGGGTAATGAGCAGATGTGCACGTTGGCACATTAATAGTTAAATGATACTATTGACGCACTCACAATAAACTACGTTGTTTTTTTTTATAAACTTTAACTTGAAAAAGATGCTCAAATTATTTTGGCAATATAATGCATAAGTCAGGCCCCTTAAATATTAATGATTCATGCAGATGACTGCAATGATGTACAGTAGAACCAAAGTGCAGAATTAAAGACGTAGGTTGTACTGATGATAGATTTAATGGTTAGCTACATGAGAAGCAATAAGGAAACCACAGGAAATGACGTCGTACCTAAAGCGATTAGCAAATAATCAAATGTACGCTAATTAATGTACTGCCATTTCCTCTGTTTCTGCAGATAATCAATATTAATAGAATCATAAATGATAAATGATAAATGGGTTGTACTTGAATAGCACTTTTCTACCTTCAAGGTACTCAAAGCGCTTTGACACTACTTCATACTTGCCAACTTTGAGACCTCCGATTTCGGAGGTGGGGGGTGGGAGGGGGCGTGGTCGGGGTTGGCGGGGCGTGATTGGGGCTGGGGCGTGGTTGGGGGCGTGGTTAAGAGTCAAGCATTTTATGTATATGTATATATATATATATATATATATATATATATATATATATATATATAAGAAATACACGAATTTCAGTGAATTCTAGTTATAAATATATATATATATATATATATATATATATATATATATATATATATATATATATATATATATATATACATATATAAGAAATACATGAATTTCAGTGAATTCTAGCTATATATATATATATATAAGAAATACATGAATTTCAGTGAATTCTAGCTATATATATATATATATATATATATATATATATATATATATATATATATATATATATATATATATATATATATACGTATATATATATATATGTCTTGATTGGATTGTCCAGAGAATAGTGCTCGATACCGTGGTAGAGCGCAATATGTTGGTGTGGGAAAAATCACAAGACTACTTCATCTCTACAGAACTGTTTCATGAGGGGTTCCCTCCATCATCAGGAGATTTTAATGGAAGCATTCACATACAATGGTTTATATAGGGCACAGAGTGGGTGGGTACAGGCAGGTGTAGGGTGTGGTGATTGCCTCATGTGTTACCTAAGAGGTGTTTCCGTCTGTGGCGGCATGTGTTTCAATCATTTTAACATGCCGCCACAGACGGAAACACCTCCTGGGTAACACATGAGCCAATCACCACGCCCCTACGCCTATATATATATATATATATATATATATATATATATATATATATATATATATATATATATATATATATATATATAAGAAATACTTGAATTTCAGTGTTCATTTATTTACACATATACACACACATAACACTCATCTACTCATTGTTGAGTTAAGGGTTGAAATGTCCAACTTTGTTCTATTCTCTGTCTTCTCTACATTCTATTGTATTCTATGTACAGTAGATGGCAGTATTGTCCTGTTTAAGAGTGTCACAAGTTCCCAACATTGCTGTTTAGGCAGACGTACTGCTTTACGGTAGACGAAAAAACGTGACTGCTGTTGTTGTGTGTTATTGACGGGCCGGGAGGATTTTAATGAATCTGCCTAACAATAAACCCACATAAGAAATCAAGAACTTGACCTCGATCATTCTACAGTTATAACGTCATTGGGCAGACTTGCTCTTTATATTGTGGGAAAGACTGTCGACACGTCACTCAGGTTGCATGGAGCTGGAGGGGGCGTGGCCTCCAGCTCAGCCTGAATTTCGGGAGATTTTCAGGAGAAAATTTGTCCGGGGAGGTCTCATGGAAAATCCGGGATGGTTGGCAAGTATGCACTACTTCCACATTTACCCATTCACACATGCATTCACACACTGATGGAGGGAGCTGTATTGCAAGGCGCTAACCAGCACCCATCAGGAGCAAGGGTGAAGTGTCTTGCTCAGGACACAACGGACGTGACGAGGTTGGTACTAGGTGAGGATTGAACCAGAGACCCTCTGGTTGCGCACGGCCACTCTCCCACTGCGCAACGCCGTCCCAGCTGTGGAGCAGTTATGTAATCAAAAGAGCCAATATTAATATGTCAGTTTGTCGGAACATTAGAGTGTATATTACACTGGTAAATATTTATTTTTAAGCAATTTCAAATGCATGTCAAAGGTCCCACATCTGTCTAACAAAAAGCATAGAAGGTGGAATATATGGAATTTAAAGGAGTGGGCTAACACAAAGCAAGGCAGGCTAGTTTCTGGCACTATATATTATATTTTAAAAATAAACTGCACTTATTTTACATATCATTCACCGTCCTTATTTAAGACAGTTTTTTTTTTTTTTTATGCATTTTAAGTCATAAAATACGGCAAATACGAGGTGACTAACACTGCCGCTAATGGGAATATACTATTCTGCTTATAAAGACCTATAAAAAAAACATTGAAAAAACACCAACAATACTCCATTTACACGTTGTGACCTGAATATTAACTAAGTAATATTGTTATTATGTAAGCGCTAACAGGGAAATTTTAGCCAACTACCTTGTGCGGCTATATTTGCATATTGAGCTGGTGATCTACTGCATCGCCACTAAGCTGGTGAAAGTTTCTGCTATATTTATAAACCGAGAAGTTGGTAAACTTTGTGTCACACGCTATTGTGACGCCAATAATTGTTTGTCACTTCTTGTCCAGGCAGTTAGACCATTTTGGTGTTTAGTTATTGGAGCCCATAATTGTTTTTTCTTTTGTGTATTGTTGTTTTTCTTTGTTACCGCCCCAGGTCTATTTTCATACAAAAGGCGCACTGGATTATAAGGCGCATTAAAGGAGTCATATTATTATATATATTTTTTTCTAAATGTAAAACACTTCCTTGTCGTCTACATAACATGTAATGGTGGTTCTTTGGTCAAAATGTTGCATAGATTATGTTTAACAGATCATCTTCTAGTCGCTTTTTGACAGTCTCTTCAGGCTGTGCCGTTTTGTGGGCGGTCTTATTTACGTGGCTCACCTTCGTCAGCGTTTTCCCCCGTCATCTTTGTTGTAGCGGTGTAGCGTGGAAGGACAGGAGTGGAAGAAGTGTCAACAGATGGAGCTAACTGTTTTAATGACATTCAGACTTGACTTAAATCAATACCAGCGCAGAATCTCCTCATCCGTGGCTAACGTTCCGTGAAAAAACGTCCGACGGGAACTCTCTAATAACTAAAATTCCTTGGGTGAATAAAGTAAACTCACTACACCAGTATGTTTTAGCGCTTTCATGGCGAGTTTACTGACAGATATAAGTAAGAACTTTACACTACTTTATATTAGAAATGGCAACAGCGGAGGATGAATGTCCCATAAGAAGAAGATAGAGAAAAAGAAGAAGCTTACCGACTACGGCGTCTCCACGGACTACAATGGCGGAAACTCGCAATTTTTCAGGATTTACGCAGATTCCAAATACAGATCAGCAGATTTTACGTGCAATTTATAGTCCAAAAAATACGGTACTCTTCGTTGACGAAGGACCTCAGATTCATGGTCTGGATTCTCCCCCCCAATTCAAGTTCCTGTAAGGCCTTTCGCCTTCTTGCACTGTATAGTCTTTCTCCCGGCTGGGGTCAGCCATTTGTTCTTAATTATAATATTTTACCTGTTGCAGTATTTTTCGCAGCGCAATATTTTGTTCCTTTTTTAAGCACCATAGTTTTTAAGTACTTAAGTAAGTGTTGCTCTTTATACCTGTCTTGAGCAATAAAGACACTTTTGTTTATACTCCTGCCTGTGTTTTGCATCCGCTTGTCACGGCGCGGATTCAAACCCAAGATTCTCCCGCAGCAAGATCTCATAGTAAGCATTCACGTCTCTGGCTTCCCTCTCGTTGTACTTGCCTCTTTGTTCTTCGTGCCCCGTTTTTGTCTTGTTGACTTATGTCCCTTGTCCTCTTTGCTGTGCCAGTTTTGTCTCATGTGTTTCAGCGCTGTAGCTCGACCTCCACCCGGATTTTGGACTCCCTCCCTTGCTATTGCGACATTTAGTGTACACATTTAGAACCGCAGTTTCTTTCATTGAAAAATGTTGGTTCATTTTTATACTTGGCAAACTCATCCACAGGCCGAATAAAACCTTTTCACGGGCCGGATCTAGCCCGCGGGCAACCCTGCTTTAGAAGATTATTCTACTAAGGCCAAAAGTGCACATGTCCATCACTCTCACTCCCAGGAAATAGGAATCATACAGGAATGTAGGTTTGGATTTTAGGAGGAAGTGTAAAAACTAGGGGTGGGCAATTTAATGCGTTAATTTTGAGTTAACTCATCAATCTATTAACTCCGATAATAATTTTATCGCGCATTTGTGTATGTTGTTTAAATGCTTTTATTTTGTTAACGGCTATTGATGGCGCCGGCGGAAAAGGAAGAAGAACGCAGAAAAAAACAAAAAAAACCTTAAGAAGAAGGGTAACTCAACAGAACTTTTATAGGGTCATTTTCATTATAAAGTACTTCCAGGCGGCGGATTTGACAGAATAATTTTATCGCGCATTTGCGTATGTTGTTTACATGCTTTTATTTCGTTAACGGCTATTGCTGGCTCCGGCGGAAAAGGAAGAAGAACGCAGAAAAAAACAAAACAACCATGGAGAGAAAGGGTAACTCAACCGAACTTTTACAGGGTCATTTTCAGTATAAAGTACTTCCAGGCGGCGGATTTGATAGAAGCAAAGTCGTTTGTAGCCATTGCCAAGCTGAATTTTCTTATCACAGGAGTACTTCCAGTCTAAAATATCACCTTCACGCGAAGCACACTGTTGATGCGAGCAAACCATTCAACAAAGTAGAAAGTGGAGCCAGGCTTCGGCAGACTACGTTAAATGCAGCGTGCGGGAGAAGTATAGATAAACGAGAGCAAGAGAAGCTAACAAATGCTATAGCGAAGTGGATAGTTACAGACTGTAGGCCCATTAGTGTTGTGGAAGACGCCGGCCTGAGAAACATTGTGCGAATCGCATCAAGTGGCATCACGTATGAGCCGCCATCGAGACGCACCATCGCACAAAGAATACACGAGTTGTATGAATAGAAGAGGACTATAAAACTGACAACTTTACAACGTGCAGCTGTAGTTGCTCTCAGTGGGGACTACTGGACATCAATCGGTAACCATAATTACCTGGAGTTACAGTGCATTATACTGATGAAAAGTGGGTGATGCATTCATATGCTCTGTATATAATGAAAACGGAGGAGAGGCATTATGCTGAAATATGCGCGGGGCACTTCACTGAAGTTATACAGCAGTGGAATTTGACAGATAAAGTCACCACACTAAGCACGGATAGTGCACGAAATATGATTGCTGCTGCGAGACAACTGCCTTTTGATCATATCCCCTGCTTTGCGCACAGTCTCCAGCGTTCTGTCACTGTTTGTCTGCACAACAGTGCGTTTGACAACATCCTTTCCAAGTGCAGAAAAGTTGTCGGGCACTTTAAACACAGTCCAGCAAATGCAGCAGAATTAGAGCAAAAACAAGCTGAACATGGACATAAGAAAGAGGCCCTTGTGCAAGATGTTCCTACCAGATGGAATTCAACTCTGGACATGATAAAAAGCATCCGCAGAAATGAACATCCTCTGAGTGACGTCCTCACCACAAGCACCAAGATTGCCATGCCAACTCCAGCTGAAATGGACAAGCTGCAGAGGTTGGAAACGCTACTGGAACCTTGCAGGTATGTTTTACATCATATTACTCAATATCCAGTCCGATTTCATGTAAAAGAGAAAAAATATGTAAATGCAGCATGAATATGTAGAAGATATTTGTTGTGTATAAATGAATGCTATTTATTTTTGGCTGAAGTGGAGTTGATTTTCTGTTGCAGGTATTTGACTGAACTTTTGGGAGGAGAAAAGTATGTGTCTTGCTCTGTGGTTCTCCCTGCTTTTTGCCATCTCTTTCGGGTGATGGAGAGCTCAGATGATGACCCCACCTACGTGACCAAGTTCAAGCCTACATTTAGAGAGGATCTAGAGACACGTAAGGGAAATGCCAACATTGCATATCTGAAGATTGCTACTGCATTGGACCCTAGGTTCAAGGCCCTCAAGTGCATCCCCAGAGCTGAGAGGAGTGAGGTGTGGGCCTCAATCACCAACTTACTGAAGGAAGACATGGTTACTGCAGAGAAACCTATGCAAGAAAAAACCTCAGAGCCACCAAAGAAAAAGTTAACCCTGTTGGCTGCTTCATCTGAGTCTGATTCTGAACATGAAGAAGACTCAATTGAGAACAGTGTGCATCGATACAGAGTAGAACCTGCCATAAATTCAGATTTCTGTCCATTAGAGTGGTGGTCCAACCATGCAGGTTCACACAGCAGGCTGGCCCCATATGCACAGAAGTACCTGGCCACACCTGCAACCTCTGTCCCCTGTGAAAGGTTGTTTTCTCTTGCTGGTCATGTTGTGCAGAAAAAGAGAGCTGCTTTATCTTCTGAAAATGTAAATAATCTTGTGTGCCTTAGCAACTGGCTCAGCGCAGAAGAGTAAACAAATGAACTCTAGTATATGACTTTATAGTCTAGTCCTCAGCACAGTAAATCCCAGCAGTGAATTTTTTTGAGCGTCACCTCTCTCTAATAGAAACATTTTGTTCTGAATATAGACTGGTTGTGCTGCTTCATGATGACCGTAAAACTTTGTTGTGATTGTGGCTCCGGACTTTTTTTATTTTTCATAAGGAACAGTATAACATTAATGCCCAGGTAATGGCAATAAGCTTTAATTTTGTATTTGCTTTGACAACATTGTTGAAGCTGAGGCTGAACATTTTCAAATATTTTATTGGACTGCTAACTTTTTAAAAATGCTGTTAAAAGTGTGTTTGCCCAGTAAATGTTATGGCACTTTAATTCAAAGGGCAGTATGTTTAAAATTAATGGCCGTCAAGTTCTATGAATGAACAAACTGCACCGAGTTGAGTGAGATTCTCTGAAGGAACTCCATTATTAACATTGACTTTACATTCTAGTCCCTGTAAAGGAAATCCAAGGGGTGAAGTGTTTTGTGCTTCACCCTTTCTTTTCTTTCTCCCTGATATAAGAAAATGTTTCTGCTGTTACCTCAGAAATTGCCTGTTCGGATGTTGTGATTGTGGCTCAGGGATTTGTATGTAGATTATATTCATTTTCCATAACAAACAGGATAACTTAAATACCCTGGTAATGGCAATAAGCTTGAATGTTTGTATTTACATTTTTTGAACGGATTTGCAAAAAATATGCTATTTAACTGCTACTGTTTAAAAAGTAGTGATTTAAATTGTTTGCACAACAAATGTTTTGACACTTTAGTTCATATGGGAGAATATTCCAATAAAGGTGCACTACACACTACTTTTGAATTCATTATTGGGCTTTGCGTATACAATGCAGTTAATCGCAATTAATCGGAAAAATAGTGCGATTAACTTCGATTAAAATTTTTAATCGTTGCCCAGCCCTAGTAAAAACATTAGCAACATCTGGTAGAAGCCTACACAAGTAGGAGTAGAGGATAGGGATCGGAGGTCACCCGACTCAAACAGATCAGAGGAATGATGTCAAGGAAAGATTGATTGGCCAGACTGACCGGCTCCAAGGCTAGAACTACAAAGAGTAAGGGTTTTGGTGTAAAAAGTATTTAAGGACAGTTGTCCAAGAAGACAGCAGAAGAGTGGTCAGGCACATACTCTTTCTCCTGGAAGCTGCAGTTTCAGATAAAGGCTCGCGGAAACAAATAAAGCATTTTGTTTGACGATTTCTCGTTGGCGTCTTCTTGGCTCATCAACCATACAACAAATGCATAAAAAAAGAAAACATGTTATTGTCTGGTGCAGATCAGACAACTCTTATTACTACATCATCTAAATAATGAATGTCACCGTCAAGTAAGTTCTCATTGATTGTTTCGAAATATAATCAGACTGAAAGTGTCTTATTTTCCAATGGTGAATACACACCGAGGCGTACATTCAAAGTGATAGATGGCGATGTTTGTCTCCTCAGTAAACAAGCACCGGTCTCCTATCTGGTGTCACAAGCAGGATTGCGTCTTGTCCTGTTCTCCCGAAGAAAGCTGAGCTGTCACTTGAATGCATCTTTAGCAAACTGCCCATTACGTGTTTAACACTGTATGTCTGACAGCAGCAAAGACATTAAAAGCCCTGATGCTGAATACATGGGAGAATAAGTGTGCATAAAGCTATAAAGCTCCATTACGGAGAAACGTGCAGGCTCCTTTAGAGATATAAACGCCTAAAAAAGTATTGATTCAAGCTAAATTAAATCTTATAATGACCAAATATAAAATTTGTTTTCAGTGCATGGCCATGACTAAGACATGCTCGTTGGCCCCTGGAATTGTTATGCAAAGATCTAAATTAGTCACCAGGAACACCAAGCGACTTAGTTCACTTGCTCTTATTCCTGCCTATATTACATGAACACTATGCTCTTTATAAGGATCTACCACAAAAATATCAGTCAAAGATCCTTTATACTGTATATTATGAGAGCGTGTTGCTAGATTTTACAAGCCTACTGCAAAAACACTGGTCAAAGATCATCGATATGAGAGGAGCACCCTGTTGTTTTAAAGAAACCAGTGAAAACACCCTGGTCAAAGATCTTCTATGTAACAGAAGCACTAGTGCTCAGTTTTTTTTTCAGTAAGTATCTAGTAAAAACCAATAGTCAAAGATCCTCTATTTGAGAGGAGCACCCTGTTGTTTTTAAGAAACCAGTACAAACGCCCTCGTCAAAGATCTTGTGTATAACAGAAGCACAAGCACTTGTTGTTTTTGGATTGAGTATCTAGTACAAACCATAATTGCCTACCCTCTCGATTTTCTCGGAAGACTCCCGAATTTCAGTGCCCTTCCACAAAATCTCCCTGGGCAACCATTCTCCCGAAATTCTCCCGATTTCCACCCCGACAACGATGTTGGAGACGTTACTTAAAGGCGCTGTCTTTAGCGTCCTCTCTCACCTGAAAAGCAGACTATTATATATGTCCCCATTATCCATAGGTTAATCTATAACCCATAAAGTAGGCAGGCAAGGAGCTATTTCTCAGCGTGTGTTCATTCCAGCCGGCACGTTAATACACTGACACACAACATCCGGATTCCCATCATGCATTGTTTCAAAACTACGGCAAGTAGTAATATCCAAAAACATAACAGAGACAAAGCAGAAGAACGAAGAAGAGACATGGCGACGACGAGTAAGAAAAAGAAGTATGCTTGAGTTTGTACCAAAAAGTTCTATTTTGGTTTCATCTGACCACATGGCATTCTCCCAATCCTCTGCTGCATCATCTATGTATCCGTTTTGGTATAAACTCAACTCATCGTGTTTGGAGGAAGAAGAATACTGAGTTGCATCCCAAGAACACCAAACCTACTGTGAAGCATGTGGGTGAAAACATCATGCTTTGGGGCTGTTTTTCTGGTAAGGGGACAGGAGGATTGATCCATGTTATGGAAAGAATGAATGTGGCCATGTATCGTGAGATTTTGAGCCAAAACCTCCCTCCATCAGTGAAAGCTTTGAATGGTTGACCAAATACTTATTTTCCACCATAATTTACAAATGAATTCTTTAAAATTCCTACAATGTGAATTCCTGGATTTTTTTTCACATTCTGTCTCTTACAGTTAAAGTAATGAAAATTACAGACCTCTGTCATCATTTTAGGTGGGAGAACTTGCACAATCGGTGACTGACTAAATTCATTTTTTGCCCCACTGTACTCTTTCTCCTGGAAGCTGCAGTTCCAGATAGAGGCTTCCGGAAAAGAATAAAGCATTTTGTTTGACGATTTCTCGTTGGCGTCTTCTTGGCTCATCAACCATACAACAAATGCATAGACAACATTCAAAAATGTTGCCTCATTTTTATACTTAGCAAACTCATCCCACGGGCCGCAAAAAACCTTTTCACGGACCTGATCCGGCCCGCGGGCACCCCTGCTTTAGAAGATTATTCTACTAAGGCCAAAAGGACACATGTCTATCACAAGCACTCCAGAAAGTGGTGGCTCTCGATCCCAGGAAATTGGAAGTATACAGGGATGTAGGTTTGGATTTTAGGTGGAAGTGTTGTGGGACATGCGCATTCTGCGTCTCTCTCCGCTGCGAGTCCAACCAGAGGACCCGCCGACAGCGCACTCCAGACACGCCCCCGCATTCATCAAGCGGACCGCGCCCACTCTCCGCCGCAGCCGGCTGCAGGACACACCTGTGACTGACGATGAGCAGCATAAAAGACCAGTGGACACAGGGATCCGGGCGGGAACTTAGTTCCAAATGCGTACCGTAAGCAATCACCCTGCTTTATGCAAACCTGCTCTCCCTGTGCCCTGTACCTCTACGTGTTCTCAGTGTCTTCTCCCGTGTCCCCACAGAATCCTCCGTCGCCCGCAAGGTGAGCTGTGCGTCTCACTCTTTTCCCTGGATCTCCCTCTGGATTCTGACTGCCTCCTTTGTACCTCGACTCCTCGCTCGTTTGACCAGAACCCTCTGCCTGCCCCACGGACTTCCGCGTTCTCTTTTGTCAACACTTGGGTAAAACACACTTCAGTTAATTAACACACTTAGACTAACACCATACACTCTAGAGTTTTTGCCACGCTCCATTTACTTAGTATGTTTTCTGTTGATTGATTATTACATATATACATTTGTTAATATAGATATATATATATATATATATATTAATAAATCTTTGGACATACTGCCACCTGGTGTCCGTTTGCCGTCACGTCCTCCTTAGTAAACCATAACAGGAAGTGTAAAAACATTAGCAACATCTGATAGGTAGCCCTCACAAGTAGGAGTAGAGGACAGGGGTCGGAGGTCACCCGACTCAAACTGATCAGAGGAATAATGTCAAGGAAAGATTGACTGGCCAGACTGAACAGCTCCAAAGCTAGAAATACAAAGAGTACGGTTCTTTGTGTAAAAGTATTTAAGGACAGTTGTCCAAGAAGACAGCAGAAGAGTGGTCAGGCACATAATCTTTGTCACTCTCAGTCATCCGACTTAAACTGATCAGAGGAAATAGATTTACTGGCCAAGCAACAAATTGGGTTTTGTCCAGACTGGCCGGCTCCAACGCTAAAGTTACGAAAAGTGGGGGTCTTTTGTGTAAAAGGTATTTAGGGAAAATGGTCCGAGAGGACATCAGAAGAGTAATCAGGCCCGTACTCTTTCTCCTGGAAGCTGCAGTTCCAGTCTGAGGCTCGCTGAAACAAATTAAGCTTTTTGTCTGACGATTCCTCGTTGGCGTCTTCTTGGCTCATCACCCATCACATGACCAACAAATATACAACACCAGCAAGCGTGTCCACAGTATTTAAAGTTACAAATTTACTCTGCTCTAACTGGCGGAGACGTTTCTCTAGCCGGGACAAGGCATACACATGATTTTCTTTCACGGAGTCAAGTTCTTGCTGTCTTCAAAGCAGGGGACTTTGGACCGGGGCGATCTTAGCTCCCCCAGCTTAGAAGATGGATAGTTAAGCCATTATGTGACATGGGATTACAATCCACCATTCACGTCACGTCTGGTTTGGGGATCATTTAATTGTATATAATCTGTCAATAAGAAAAGGGTACAAAATAAGGATTTCGATGTATTGCAATCTCGGGAATAACGCGATCGGTATTTTATGGACTGCGTTACATCAAACTTTGAGTGTATTTTATTTATGACAAGGTAATTGTGTTATTTTTAAGAGTGAGTGGGCTATAGGGTTATACAGTATAGTACCACGATACTAAAGAATCATATTTGGTACTATACCACCTCTAAATAGTACCGGTCCAACCACCCACCCCCAATCGTCGTGACGTCGGGTCATTGCCGGTTTACGAGCAGATGAGCATGTTCGGCAGCGCACAAACACAGCGTACTTACAAGCAGACGCAGCGTGTTGACAGAAAACGGACGCATTTTGGCCTAAAAACTAACGATAAAGATGAAGCTATTACACTGAAACGCCCTCAGGAAGAGGTGTTTTAAGACATGGCTAGCTCGTTACCAGCTAAAGTCCATCCGCAGTCAGCAATGTTTTAGCTACTTCAAAATCACTCAGTACGTTTCTTACAATCATCCTCCCTGCAGGACGAGGATTAGCTAAATATGCTTCACTACACACCGTAGTTCAACGGCGTCAAAATGTAAACAAATACCATGGGTGGATCTACACCTAACATCCACTGTAATGATACCAAGTACAGTAGGGTATCTCGTCGATACTTTTATAATTACATCAGTGGTCTCAGACACAGATGCGGCCCGCGAGACGTTATTTTGCGGCCCCCACCTTAATATGAAAGTTTAATGTTAGTGCGGCCCGCAAGTTTTATATGAATGTCGCTTGACAGAGTTGTGTTATTTGGGTCCAAAATGCTCTTTCAACATTTTGGGTTGCCTACTCCTGCGTTAGTGGGAAAGCAGCAAATGAGTGAAAGCGACAGAGACGTTGCCATGGAGACAAGGGTTTTCTTACGTGCCTGGCTGCAGTCACACCGCGACACCTGTCCGTCAGTAATAACAGTCCCCGATAACCTGGACCAATTCGAACGTTTGTTTTTTTATTGTTTAATATGCATTGCCTCAAACGATGAACATTACACATATTTCTACAACACTCCGGCAGCCGTCACTTTTTTGCGCTCCCTATCCCTGCCGACTGCCGTGTTGCTGTAGGGAGGAAAAGCGGAACGACACACATTGGGGAAATAACATTATTCTCGGTGCGTCGGCTAAATACAGATATATTCCACAACCCCAAACATGTCTTTTCCAAAGCCTGCAGTTAAGAGAAAGGTTTGTGATGAGGAAAGACAATTCCAGGAAAAGTGGGGGATGCAATATTTCTTGGTTGAGCACAGGGGCACTCCGACGTGTCTTATTTGCAAAGAGAAAGGGATACAATTTCACCCAGCTTCACCCAGACTCTTCATCCAGTGGCCCCCAGGTGAAGTGAGTTTGAGACCCCTGAATTACATAGATATTTTTGGGCATCACAACATCTTTTTTTTTTTTTTTTTTTTTTTTTTAAATGTATATTCTGTTTAAAAACTCAGGAAATATGTCCCTGGACACATGAGGACTTTGAATGTGACCAATGTACAATCCTGTAACTACTTGGTATCGGATTGATACCCAAATTTGTGGTAACATCCAAACTAATGTAAAGCATCCAAAAAAACTGAAAAATAAGGGATGATTACATTTCAACAGAAATGTAGACAGAACATGTTAAAAGACAAAGTAATCAGATATTAACAGTTAATGAACAAGTGAATTGATAATTAATTGTCTACCACTTAATAATGTTGACAAAATAATAGAATGATAAACGACACAATATGTTACTGCATATGTGTCAGAACGTGGACTGTGATGCAGCTTACTGCGAGGATTTCGCAGCTTACTGAGAGGAATGTTTTCCCATGATGCAAACTGACTTGACCGGACATGGGAAAAAGGTAGGAACAAGATTTAATTTATCACTAACAAAGTACAAACAAAAAGCGCTCAGAGTGGATTAACAGAACTAACTCATGGGCAGAAACTATAAACGTGACTTGAGCAGAGCGGCATGAGCTATGAATAAACAAAAGCATGATAATGTCATCAGAATAATGTCAATGTCGCCAGGCCGACTAACTGGCAACTACAGGCTTAAGTGGTGATGTCATGATTCACAACAGGTGCGTGTGTCCGAACACCGGCAGCAGGTGAAAATCATGCCACCATGGCAACCAAAACAAACAAGAGTGCATCAAAAAACAGGAACTAATGGAGTTCAAAACCGAAAATAACAAAAAACAAGATCCAGACCATGGAACATGACAAGTGGATTGAACTTTCACAGTATCATGTTAGATCCGCTCGACATCCATTGCTTTCCTCCTCTCTAAGGTTCTCATAGTCATCATTGTCACCGACGTCCCACTGGGTCATTATGGTCACCAATGTCCCACTGGGTGTGAGTTTTCCTTGCCCTTATGTGGGCCTACCGAGGATGTCGTGGTGGTTTGTGCAGCCCTTTGAGACACTAGTGATTTAGGGCTATATAAGTAAACATTGATTGATTGATTGAATATGTCCATCCATCCATCCATTTTCTACCGCTTATTCCACTTTAGGGTCGCGGGGGGCACTGGCGCCTATCTCAGCTACAATCGGGCGGAAGGCGGGGTATACCCTGTACAAGTGGGCACCTCATCACAGGGCCAACACAGATAGACAGACAACATTCACACTCACATTCACACACTAGGGCCAATTTAGTGTTTCCAATCAACCTATCCCCAGGTGCATGTCTTTGGAAGTGGGAGGAAGCCGGAGTACCCGGAGGGAACCCACGCATTCACGGGGAGGATATGCAAACTCCACACAGAAAGATCCCGAGCCCGGGATTGAACCCAGGACTATTCAGGACCTTCGTATTGTGAAGCAGACGCACTAACCCCTCTGCCACCGTGAACCCCATGACAATATGTCAGCAGACTAAATTATCAATCAATCAATCAATCAATGTGTATTTATATAGCCCTAAATCACAAATGTCTCAAAGGACTGTAAAAACCACTATGACTGCGACATCCTCGGAAGAACCCACATAAGGGCAAGGAAAACTCACACCCAGTGGGCAAGGAGAACTCACACCCAGTGGGACGCCAGTGACAGTGATGACTATGAGAACCTTGGAGAGGACTTCAAATGTGGGCAAACCCCCCCCCCCCCCCCGCCCTCTAGGGGACGAAAGCAATGGATGTCGAGCGGGTCTAACATGATACTGTGAAAGTTCAATCCATAGTGGCTCCAACACAGCCGCGAGAGTTCAATTCAAAGCGAATCCAAGACAGCAGCGAGAGTCCCGTCCACAGGAAACCATCCCAAGCGGAGTCGGATCAGCATCGTATAGATGTCCCCAACCGATACACAGGCGAGCGGTCCATCCTGGGTACCGACGAGCGGTCCATCCTGGGTCCCGACTCTGGAAAGCCAGTACTTCATCCATGGTCATCGGACCGGACCCCCTCCACAAGAGAGGGGGGGGACAGAGGAGAAAAAGAAAAGAAGCGGCAGATCAACTGGTCTAAAAAGGAGGTCTATTTAAAGGCTAGAGTATACAAATGAGTTTTAAGGTGAGACTTAATTGCTTCTACTGAGGTAGCATCTCGAACTGTTACCGGGAGGGCATTCCAGAGTACTGGAGCCCGAACGGAAAACGCTGTATAGCCCGCAGACTTTTTTGGGGCTTTAGGAATCACTAATAAGCAGGAGTACTTTGAACGCAGATTTCGTGCTGGGACATTTCCTGAAGGAACTCTCCTGAAGGAATCAATAAAGTACTATCTATCTATATGGTACAATAAAATCGGCAAGATAGGATGGAGCTAGACCGTGTAGTATTTTATACTTAAGTAAGTAAAACCTTAGAGTCACATCTTAAGTGCACAGGAAGCCAGTGCAGGTGAGCCAGTACAGGCGTAATATGATCAAACGTTCTTGTTCTTGTCAAAAGTCTAGCAGCCGCATTTTGTACCAACTGTAATCTTTTAATGCTAGACATGGGGAGACCCGAAAATAATATGTTACAGTAATCGAGACGAGACGTAACAAACACATGTATTTGTAGGAGCCTTTGTTTGCTTACTTGATGCTAAAAGACACGTTGTCTAGTATGTTCACAATTTTA
>NC_084631.1:15169338-15194338 GCF_033978795.1 Nerophis ophidion | reverse complement strand
TACAGTAATACACCGAAAAATCTACAGTTTGCAGATTTGTGGGGGGGGGAAAAAAAAAACATTTTTAAAAGGCGGCTCAGGTGCCAAAATTTTACTGTAAAATCGCAGTTTCTTTTATTTACAGTAAAAAAATATATATACATTTTAGAGAAAAAATCTAGCAACTGAGCTGCCAGTTTTATTATTTATTTGTATTTATTTATTTTCATTTTTATGAAAAAAAAATTACCACCTGTTCAGTGGCCTTGTGGTTATAGTGTCCGCCCTGAAATCGGTAGGTCGTGAGTTCAAACCCCAGTCGAGTCATACCAAAGACTATAAAAATGGAACCCATTAACTCCCTGCTTGGCACTCAGCATCAAGGGTTGGGAATTGGGGGTTAAATCACCAAAATGATACCCGAGCGTGGCCACCCCTGCTGCTCACTGCTCACCTCACCTCCCAGAGGGTGAAACAAGGCGATGGGTGAAATGCAGAGGTTAATTTCACCACACCTAGTGTGTGTGTCTAACTTTAACTGAGCTGCCTTTTTTTTAACCATAAAACAGCAGCACTGTTTTTCCATTTATTTTGAGGTGAAATTATCGCAATTTACCATATATTTTTTACATTTAATTTCTAAAATATATACTAATAAAATGCATAAAAAAGTGTGTAATGATAGTATTCACTGCGAGCAGCAGTCCTCTGGGGCCAAACATAGCTGCGCTGTGGCCCTCAGTGTAGGCCAACAAGTGTGGATGACACACATCACTTCAATTAAATGCAGCATACCCTACCGTACATAGAAAATACACATATAGAATAAGTATTTAGAAATTACATAGTCCTTCCCAGTTTTTGAATCTGTAACTACTTTAAATAAAAGTTTAGTTTATTCAGTATTTTTATGAAAACAATTGTATTTTATACTGAATGGGCTGACATAAAAACATTAAATAATATTTATTATTTTTGTCGATGCCACAAAAAAAAAATGGGATTTTTTTTTTAAATAAATACAATCACACACAATAAAGGAACTGTAACACATATTTAGGTATTTAAGAAAATAATAATGCATGAACAAAATAAAACATGAAAATAAATACCTAAAAATAATAAAAATATTCAATGGTACATTTTCGCAATATTGAGGTCAGTAATTGTTCATTCAAAAATGATCATTCCCAACAATAAGATCATGATAAATACATTAAAATAAATCCAAATATTTAAAAAATCTGGTTTAAGCAAATTTCTACGAAATGTTGGTACATTTGCATACATTTACAATTTATTTATTGATTTTGTTTTTGTGTTACTATTTGTTGTGTTTTTTGTTTTGTTTTTTTGCAAACGACAATATAGTATTGGAGATAATATTTTAATGAATTTTAGATCTTTTTAGAATTGTGTAGATAATGAATTGTTTTGGTTTGTTGTGCCCACCAAAAATAAATAAATAAAATACAGGGTCCAACATTAGGTTCTGCAGCACATTCGAACAATATTTAATGCTAGTGTTAATAACTTCATTTGATATTTGAAATATTATAAAAAAAATATGTGTAAACATCTGTAAACTACAACAACAATTATAAATATATATATAGTTAAGTTAAATTAAATGCAGCATAAGCTACTGTATATAGAAATACACATCTAGAATACGCATTTAATAATGACATATTCCTCTTATTTAAAAAAGTTGAGTTTATTCAGTATTTTTATGAAAACAATTGTATTTTATACATACAATTTTTACATAACATGAAATTACATTTATTTTTTTGTCGATGCGAAAAAATAAAAATACGTGTATTTTTTTTTATTAAATACATTCAGAATACACAATAAATGGACACATATTTACGTATTTAAGAAAATAATGATGCATAAACTAAATAAAATAAATAAATAAAAATAGTACAAATATTCAATGGCTAAACATGATACACTTTCGCACTATTGAGGTCAGTGATTATTCATTCAAAAATGATAAGTCTCAAAAATAACATCATCCATCCATCCTGTACCAATTGTCCCCTTCGGGGATGTGATAAATAAATTCAAATAAATAAAAATATATAGTTTTTAAATATGGTTTAAACTTATTATTACACATTTTGGTGCATTGCATGTGTTTATTTATGTATTTATTTATTTATTTATTTGCAAGTGACAATATAGTATTGGAGATATTATTTTTCTTCTTCCAATTGTAGATAATGAATAGTTTTGGCTTGTTGTACCCCCCAAAAAGACATAAAATACTGGTTCCTACATTATGTTCTGAAGCACATTTAATCCGAGTGTTAATAACTTCATTTGATATTTAGAATATTAGAAAAAATATGTGTAAACATTTGTAAACTACAACCACAATCATAAATGTATATACAGTGAAGTTCAAACTAAAATAAAAATTGAGCATTATTATATATGCAAAGACAACATTTTTACTTTTATTAGAAAGTGAATATCACAAGCTAAATTGCATTGAATTAAGTGTCTCTGTAATTGCACCGATCATTTACACAACGACTACAAATACATTTTTGGTGTACTTTACTATGACCTCATATATCCTTCCGTTACATACATTAGGGGAATTTGCACTTGATACACAGTTATGATTAATACATGATAAAGTCAATTAAAGCACGTAGCAATTCAACAAACCTCCTTAAAGTTGCAGGGAGTGAAAGTTTTCCAGCGGAGGCATCCTCACTGCTCCTTCCTCAGTCGGAGGTCACCATGAGGCATGTAGTTGTTGTGAGAAGATGCTGGAGGAAGATGTGAGGTCAACCTGCATGGAGGAGGAAAGGGAGGGAGAGAGGGAGGAGAGGGAAAGATTGCATCCTTTGCCGCCTTGCCTCAGAAACTGAAGCTTGCAAATGATAAAATATTTCTGTGCATGTTTTATATACATTAAATATGTTGAAAATGTCACAAAAAAAGTTGAGCTACATCTGAACTTAAAATAAATGGCGCCCTCTACTGTTTTGAGTCACACCATACTATTCTATCAGCAGAATGAGAGCTGTATTTGTTTTTGAAAAGGACAAAGATACGTTGTGCACTCTTGCAGGACCACTAATTCAATAAAACACAAATTCAACAGCATGTATTCATGAACTTTCCTCCAGGGTTCAAACACCTCAGATCTAAGACCTTCGGCCTGTACTGAGAGACAGAACACACAGAGGACCCCCCTGAATAAAAGGTAAATAAAGGGAAAGGCGGCTTTACAAGTTTAGAAAAATTGTTAACAAAATGAATTACATTTTTTTTTGTGTGTTTTTATTACATAATTATGGATAAAAACCCAAGTTTTTCATTCGTTACATATGTATATAAATATACAAATATATATATATATATATATATATACATATATATATATATATATATATATATATACATACATCCATCCATCCATCCATTTTATACCGCTTATTCCCTTTCGGGGTCGCACCTATCTCAGCTACAATCGGGCAAAAGGCGGTGTACACCCTGGACAAATCGCCACTTCGTCGCAGGGCCAACACAGACAGACAGACAACATTCACACACACATTCACACACTAGGGCCAATTTAGTGTTGCCATTCAACCTATCCCCAGGTGCATGTCTTTGGAAGTGGGAGGAAGCAAGAGTACCCGGAGGGAACCCACGCATAACATGCAAACTCTACACAGAAAGATCCCCAGCCTGGAATTGAACCCAGAACTGCAGGACCTTCGTATTGTGAGGCAGACGCACTAACCCCTCTACCACCGGGAAGCCCCATACACGCACGCACACACACACACACATATATATATATATATATATATATATACATATATATATATATATATATATATATATACATACATCCATCCATCCATCCATTTTATACCGCTTATTCCCTTTCGGGGTCGCACCTATCTCAGCTACAATCGGGCAAAAGGCGGTGTACACCCTGGACAAATCGCCACTTCGTCGCAGGGCCAACACAGACAGACAGACAACATTCACACACACATTCACACACTAGGGCCAATTTAGTGTTGCCATTCAACCTATCCCCAGGTGCATGTCTTTGGAAGTGGGAGGAAGCAAGAGTACCCGGAGGGAACCCACGCATAACATGCAAACTCTACACAGAAAGATCCCCAGCCTGGAATTGAACCCAGAACTGCAGGACCTTCGTATTGTGAGGCAGACGCACTAACCCCTCTACCACCGGGAAGCCCCATACACGCACGCACACACACACACACATATATATATAAATATACATATAAATATATACATACATATATATATATATATATACATATATATAGATACACATATTCTGTATATATACATACACATATGCTGTATATATTTATATATATATATACATATACATATATATATATACATACATATATATATACATACATATATATATATATATATATATATATATATATATATATATATATATATATATATACAGTATATACAGTATAAATATGCATATATTATTTTTTAATTTTTAATTTATTTATTTTTTGTTTTTGTTTTATTAGTAATCAGTGAATGAATTACATGTTTTGTGTTTTTATTACATAATTGTGGATAAAAACCCAAGTTTTGAATTCGTCATTTTAGATTTGTGTGTGTATATATATATATATATACATATATATATATATATTAGGGACGGTGTGGCGCAGTGGAAGAGTGGCCGTGCGCAACCCGAGTGGCCCTGGTTCAAATCCCACCTAGTACCAACCTCGTCACGTCCGTTGTGTCCTGAGCAAGACACTTCACCCTTGCTCCTGATGGGTGCTGGTTGGCGCCTTGCATGGCAGCTCCCTCCATCAGTGTGTGAATGTGTGTGTGAATGTGGAAGTAGTGTCAAAGCGCTTTGAGTACTTTGGAGGTAGAAAAGCGCTACACAAGTACAACCCATTTATCATTTGTATACATATATGTATTTATGTACATATTAGTGTGTGTGTATATATATATATATATATATATATATATACACACACACACATATGTATATAAATATATACATATATACATACACATATATATATATATGTATATATATACATATATAGATAGACATATTCTGTATATATATATATATATATATATAAACAGTACATGCATATACATATATATACATACATATATACACATACATATATATACATATATATATATATATATATATATATATACACACATATATATATATATATATATATATATATATATATATATACAGTATAGATATGTATATATTATTTTAACATTTTTAATTTATTTATTTTTTGTTTTATTAGTAGTCAGTCCAACACAATAATACAATAATTATACAATTCTAATTCCAAAACCAAACCAGGCCCAGCAACATTCAGGACTTCAATCAACAGAAAAATTGAGGACACATAAACATGACTCAAAACAATCCAAAAGTAGACAAACAGAAATGATTAATATATACAACAGTATCAATATTAATAAGAATTCCAACATAGCAGTGATTAGAAATTCCTCATTTACATTATCATTACAGCCATTTATAAAAACTAAAATAAAAAGATTTAAAAACAATTAACAAGTGTGACAGTTGCTTACACTTGCATCGCATGAAACGGCCACAAAAAATAAATTAAAAGAAATTAACAAATATCCATATATAGTTAGTCTCCACAAGACCCAGGACACCTTGGGAAGACTACGTCTCCCGGTTGGCCTGGGAACGACTCGGGATCCCCGGGAGGAGCTAGACGAAGTGGCTGGGGAGAGGGAAGTCTGGGCTTCCCTGCTTAGGCTGCTGCCCCCGCGACCCGACCTTCGGATAAGCGGAAGAAGAGGGATGGATGGATGGACGTTGAAAAAAACAACAACAGAAAAATATATAACATTTGTAATAAAATGTCTTCATTTAGTAAAAATATTTCACACATTTTTTGGGGGGGATTTATTTTCAATTATTGCATATTTGTGTCAGAAATTGAAGAAAACATGTTTCTTACTTTAGTAGCCTTCAGGTAGGAGAAAAAATACTGCCGAGTGCATCCGTAAATATTCACAGCACTTCACTTTTTCCACATTTTATTGTGTTACCGCGTTATGCTAAAATGGAGAAATTTTATTTGCATCCTCAAAATTCTAAAGATACCCCTTTATAATGTGATTTATGTTAATTTTTTTTTGAAATTTTTAAAAAAATTATGAAAATAAAAATTACAAGCTCATGCTTTCCTCAATATTTTGTTGATGCATCTTTGGCAGCAATTCCAGCCTCAAGACTTTTTGAATACAATGCCACAAGCTTGGCACACCTGTCTTTGGGCAGTTTTGCTTATTCTTCTTTGCTCATTCCCCTTTCCATCAGGTTGGATGGGAAGCGTTGTTTTTTTTCATCCAGGATGTCTCCGTACATTTCTGTATTCATCTTTTTCTAGTCAGGGAGGTGACTAAGAACCCGATGGTCACTTGGTCAGAGCTACAGCCTTCCTCTGTGGAGAGAGGAAAATCTTCCAGAAGGACAACCATCTCTGCAGCAATCCACCAATTAGACTTTATGGTGGATTGGCCAAACAGAAAGCATTTCTTAGTGAAAATGCATCTGCAAGATTCTCAGACCAGAAACAAAATGATCTGCTCTAATTAGACGAAGATTAAACTCTTGGTGTGAGTGCCAGGCGTCATGTTTCGAAGAAACCAGGCACCACTCATCACCAGGCCAATACCATCCCTACAGTGAAACATCATGCTGTGGGGATGTTTTTTTCAGCAGCAGGACTTGGGGGACTAGTCAGGATAAAGGGAAAGATGAATGCAGCAATGTACAGAAACATCCTGAAGAAAACCAATGCTTCCCATCAAACCTGATGGAGCTTGACCGGTGCTGCAAAGGAGAATGGGTAAAGAGAAACGGACCATTGTTTGGCCTTGGCAAGAATGAGGACTCAATTGCAGACGGGCCATTATTGACGCAGGCTTTTTATGCAACCGTTTCTGAGAACTCTTTTCAGATAGAGTGAATAAACAAATGGCAATGAACTCTAGACTTGTCAGGTTCAAACACTGATGACATCTATTAAACAGACAAGAAGCAAGGAATCATGCTGAGACAGAGTTAAATTTTGCTCAATTGAGGAGAGACATTTTTTAGGCTGTACTCTAGTTACAGGTCCAAACTACGCTCTAAAGTCAAGCCCATGTGCTTTCTCTTTTTTTTTGGGAGATCCCTGGTTACATCACTGAAGCTGTCGCTGAGAGAAGGGGGTGGGGTAATCTCTCCAGCTCCAGTTAGACACGATATATGACTATTAATGAAATGCAAATTTGTTGATACTTGTGATATCGCCTTGTCTCTGCTTTGTCTGCGACACGGTACTCAATGTTCGGCCTTGGCCATCAGCAGGCCAATTCTGGTAACAAACACTGTTACGAGACTGGCTTGCAATCTTTTGGATTGCCAGCTTTGCAGAGATAGAAAACACAACTTCAGCACAATTGATAATAACTATAGTAACAGCTCTTAAGCATAAGAGTTGTGTGATAATGTATACATAATTATTCTAACAAGACTTGAACACTAGAGTAAAAGTAAACGTAGCACAGGGCGAAAACCAATAAACGGAAAATCACTCCCAAGGGAGGAAAAAAGGTGATCGGAAAATCTACATGGATCTAATAATCAAAAAACAACAATCTACGATTAACTGCACCAAAAGTAAATCGCTCATGAAGAGGAGACAAAAAGCTACAAATAGAACTAGATTATAAAGGGCTAAGAAAATTACAAATTACAGCGCTCCAAGAGGGGAAAAAAGGCAGAGCCAAAAAAAATTGGATATGACAGCCAATATGGACGAATAGAACAGACAACCCATTGTAATGTCTGCTCACGGAAAAACAAAATCCTAATCTACAATTTGACTCCCTCGAATGGCCTTGATCCTGCAACAACAGGTGCAACGTGTCCTGAAAAAATCCCACAGTACTCTCACAGATGGACACTTTTGACCTCCCTCACTCCTCATCGATACCTGGAAGTCGAACTTTGCTTGCATTGCTTGCAGAACGGCTCCGGGCCTATGGACACAACACCACTACACCCAAAGACAATGGGCATATACACAAACACACACCCCACCCCCACCCAACGCCTTCAGCACGGCTGGATTCCCTCTTTGGAATGATGGACGGCTGAGTAGCACGTTAGAGCAGTAGGCCCCCCCCCCTCCCCCAGACACACACCATTCTGTTGAGCTAGTGGCGTTGCATTAAAAAAAAAACATGAGGCTGTATTGTTGCCAAAGGTGCATCAAGGTATTGAGCAAAGCCTGTGAGTACTTCCTGTATGTACATGTTTTTTTTTTTTGTGATGATCCGTTGCCTAGATCAGGTTTTGTTTTAGTTTAAGATTCCCTTAGTTCTGTTTCAGCACCCCTGGGTTTGTGTTTCTTGGTTGTCATGATTGCTGATTATTTTCACCTGCCTCTGATTAGTGTTCGGGATGCTCACCTGGTCCCGGGCACTAATCAGAGTGCTACTTATTCCTGTTCTTCTCCACACACTGTCTGGCTCTCTTGTTTGCTGTAAGCAACAAGTTATGATTGTGTATATCTTGCTTCTGGTGCCTATGTCTGTTTATTTTTTTATTCCTGTGCTAAGTTTTGCCTTACCTCCCCGTGGTATCGGCACGCTTGTTTGTATTCATGTATCTTTAAAGGATTTATGTGAATAAATCATCGTCTTACCTGCACCTTGCCTCCGGAGTTCCTCCTGCATCTTGGGAGAACAATACGCACAGTAAAATGCGACCCAGATGGAACATTTAAAAAATAAAAAAAAAAGCTAAATAAAAAAATAAAAACCACTGTTCATGTTGTAAACATGGGTTATTATTTTATGTGGAATTTTGAAAACAAAAATGAACTTATTCCATTTTGGAATAGAGCTGTAACATACAAATGTGAAAAAAGTGAACCGCTGTGAATACTGTATTTTCCAGATGCACTGTATATTTGAGTCATGGTTTCATTTTAATAGTTCAATCATGAGGTTTTAGCCGAAATAAAATGTTTTATAATTATTTTCAAATTTCATTAGATACCTTCTATTTAATGTCAGAAAAAAATACTTTTACCAGTTTGGATGAAAAAAATATTAAAAGCTTAATTAATGGCATGTATTTACTGGTCATCATGACATATTTTAATTTTTCCATGTAGCCTATTACACATTTTTATTTTTTTTAAATCAGAAAAAAGTCTGATTTGACTTGTAGTCACCACCAAATGAGTAATAAAAATATTCATAACACAAAAAAGCCTTTATTGATTGCATTGTACTCTTTTAAATCATTTAATGATTTTAAAATACTTTATTTAATATTTTATAAAACTTTACGAGTCTCCAGAATGAAGAAACAGTGAACATTTTTTTTATATCAAAATATATTAAATATACAAGAACATGTGTTGTATATTGTAGATACTACCTATTTTTATTTATATATATATATATATATATATATATATATATATATATATATATATATATATATATATAAATATATATATATATATATATATATATATATCCATGTTAACTGTATTATAAAAACTGTATTAATGTAATTAATTTTAATAACCCTTGTAAATTATATGAAAATACTAGGCATACAATATTCCATTTGAAAAAAAATCATTGATTGATTTATTTCATATTTTTGCAGCATATACAAATAAATACAACCCTGCCATTTGGATTGACAGCAGACATAATTAAGAATACACATAAAAAAACGATTAGATGAGCTGCATCCACTCTGTCTGTCAGGCTCTCAGAATAAAATGTAGAAAAAAAGTCCGGGAATGAAAGTGTCAGAATGAAGCCGTCTTTAGCTTTTTGCTAATCAGGGCTTTGGCGGGAGGCTGCTTGATGACGTCGTCACTGTCGATGGAGGGCGTGTCCCTGTCTTTGTGGGTGTCAGAGTCAGGGGGAAGGTGCCAGTGGATGAAGCTTACGTAAACAACAGAACCTAGAACACCACCGATTAGGGGGGCTACCATGGGGACCCAGAACCAGTAGTTGTAACACCTGCAGAGTAAACAAAAGAAATATAATTGACAAATGTTGGTCTATAATTGCCACACAACTATAGGGACGGCATGTGATTCCTTTCAGCCAATCAGATCAGGAAAATTAATTATAATTAAGGAGTTGATTTTTTAAAAAAGATATGGTGTAGAACCGTACGGTATACCGGTACAAGTATAGTGCCACGATACCTTAAAAACAGCAGATTGGTGCTGTTGTATAGAGCAGTGGTCCCCAACTGGTACCGGTCCTTGACGCATCTGCTATCGGAAACAAGTAATTTATAAACTATGGCATTTTCTCTGACTTAAATTTTGATTGTTCCCAGTAAACACACCAATAGCTTGTAAAATGTTATTGTGCCAAATTGTAGCTAAAAGCTCATTTCCATCTGCAGTTTCCAGCAGGATCATTGTCCAAAACCAGTGAAGTTGGCACGTTGTAAACATCGTAAATAAAAACAGAATACAATGATTTGCAAAACTTTTTCAACTTATATTAAATTTAATAGACTGCAAAGACAAGATACTTAATGTTCGAACTGAGAATCTTAATTTTGTTTTGCAAATAATCATTAACTTAGAATTTAATGGCAGCAACACATTGTAATTTGTACATTTTTACCACTTTGTTAACTTGGCCTTTCCTTTTACCAACACTTAGTGAACGTTTGGGAACTGAGGAGACCAATTTCTGAAGCTTTTCAGGTGGAATTCTTTCCCATTCTTGCTTGTTCAACAGTCTGGGGTCTCCGTTGTCGTATTTGTACGCATCATAATTTGCCACATATTATTAATGGGAGACAGGTCTGGACTACAGCCAGGCCAGTCTAGTACCCGCACTGTCTTACTATGAAGCCACACTGTTGCAACACGTGGCTTGGCATTGTCTTGCGGAAATAAGCAGGGGAGTCCATTAAAAACACGTTGCTTAGATGGCAAAATATGTTGCTACAAAACCTGTATGTATCTTTTCAGTATTAATGGTGCCTTCACAGATGTGCCTTGGGCACTAATACACCCCCATACCATCACGGATGCTGGATTTTGAACTTTGCACCAATAAGAATCCGGATGGTTCTTTTCTTCTTTGGTCCGGAGGACAAGACGTCCACAGTTTCCAAAAACAATTTAAAATGTGGACTCGTCAGACCACAGAACACTTTTCTACTTTCCATCGGTCATCTTAGATGAGCTCGGGCCCAGTAAAGCCGGCGGCGTTTCTGGGTGTTGTTGATAAATGGCTTTGGCTTTGCAAAGTAGAGTTTTTGTTATGATCCGCTGCCCGGATCATATTATGATTTAGAATTTTGATTCTTTTTGTGTTTTCTGTTGGTTTTGGACTCCTTCGGTTCCTGTTTGTGCACCTCTCAGTTGGTTTCCATAGTTACTCATTATTTTCACCTGCCGCCTTTTCCGGACGTGCACCTGTTTTGTGATTACTGTCTTTATTTAAGCCTGCCTTCTCCAGTCAGTCAGTCTTGCTTCCTAGTTTGTTTTCGTACAACAAGTGACAACTTCTGTTTTGCTGCTCGCTACCTGCTAATTTCCACGTTAGGCTATTTGTTTTCTAGCTCCCATGCTAGCTCTTTCAGGGGTTCTTAACCGTTTTGACATTTGTGCCCAACTTTTCCGCTACAGGTGGGCCAAAATTAACACTGCTGGAGTAATCTTACTCTTGATTTGGATCTAATTCAAAAATGATATCTAACCTACATACAGTTTACTACCTTGCCAATTGATATAAAAGCATGTGGCAAACACAAAGATTATTATTAATGCAACAAATAAACCTGATTAGAAGAAGTACTAATCAAATAAACAATACATTTACAAACAATTGTATTATGTTGTGCTAAAATAAATCAGGTCAATTAATTATAAATGTTTCGTAACCAAACGGATAATAAAAATTTAATTGCAAATTAAAATACAGCTTTACCACTTTAGTCATAATGTTTGCGCTTTTCGAAATTTCTCTATGACATTAGTGCCAGACTTCTTCTGTTTGTTTTATATTGTCATTACTGCCACAAGTGGTGGAAAAGTGTATTAAAATTAAGTTCTGCTGCGGTATATACCGACAACAGCTGAAAAACAGATATATTACAATTAGAGCTGTCCGATAACATGCTTTAAATGCTTTAAAATGTAATATCGGAAATTATCAGTATCGGTTTTTAAAAAATAGCTGAAATAGGCGCCAGCGCCCCCCGCGACCCTGAAAGGGAATAAGCGGTAGAAAATGGATGGGTTTTTCAAAAAGTAAAATGTATGACTTTTTAATACGCTGCTGTACGGAGTGGTACACGGACGTAGGGAGAAGTACAGAGCGCCAAAAAACCTTAAAGGCACTGCCTTTGCGTGCCAGCCCAGTCACATAATATCTACTGCTATTGACACACACAAATGTATGCAATGCATACTTGGTCAACAGCCTTACAGGTCACACTGAGGGTGGTCATGCAAACAATTAACACTCAAATATGCGCCACACTGTGAACCCACACCAAACAAGAATGACAAACACATTTCGGGAGAACATCCGCACCGTAACACAACTAAACACAACAGAACAAATACCTAGAATCCCTTGTAGCACTAACTCTTCCGGGACACTACACCCCCCACCCCCCCAAGCCCCTAGCTACCCCACCTCAACCCAACCCCCCAACCCCGCCACCTCAACATCTTCAGTCTCTCTCAGGGAGAGCATGTCCCAAATTCCAAGCTGCTGTTTTGAGGCATGTTAAAAAAATTATGCACTTTGTGACTTCAATAATAATATGGTAGTGCCATGTTGGCACTTTTTTCCATAACTTGAGTTGATTTATTTTGGAAAACCTTGTTACATTGTTTAATGCATCCAGCGGGGTATCACAACAAAATTAGGCATAATAATGTGTTAATTCCACGACTGTATATATCGGTATTGGTTGATATCGGAATCGGTAATTAAGAGTAGGACAATATCGGAATATCGGATATCGGCAAAAAAGCCATTATTGGACATCTCTAATTACAACCTAAGGGGTAGTCGCAGCCCATGTGCCGGTGTCTATGGTTAAGAAACACTGGTATGTCATCATTGTGCCAGGGACCATCTCTTTGCAAAAAAAACACGCCCAGCGTTATAGTGAGTTTATTTCTTCTTATTTTATTCTGCCATACGTGGCAAGCCGCTCTGTGAAAATAATGCATACATTAAACTGGTCCCTGGACGAAAAAAGGTTGAGGACCCCTTATATAAAGTACCTTTGGTAATGTTGAGTGCTGATCAGAAAAAATTAGGTACACACAACAACCACCGTAACTGAAGTCAGTGAGTGTACAAAAGACTTACGTGAACACTTCAGAGCCCCAGCCTGCAGTCAGAGTAAAAAGTCGAGGTCCTAGATCGCGAGCGGGATTTATGGCTGCCCCACAGTTGCCCGACATGGACATGGAGATGCCCAGGACGATCACTGCCACAATAGCAGGAATCAGCTGGTTGGGAGCGGGAGTGTTCCTCTTCTCATCCAGACCCAGGATACATAGCATTAGCATGCCGGTGCCCACTACCTGGTAACACACGTGTTGGAAATCTGCTGTCAATATGATTTGTTGTATTGAAAAATACCCACTGACCTGGTCCAGGAAACTCCTGCCCAAAGTGAGAAACTCAGAGGGATACGTGGCAAATATTGACGCTGTCTCATTTACGCCATACACAGTCAGTACTCCTCCACTAAAATCCATGATGGCGTCTAAGACAGAAAAACAAGTAGCAAATATAAATATTCAGATAAAAAGCAGGAAAACAAAAATATATACTAATGAAAACCCGAGTTAAGTTGCCCCCCTTTGTTATTGGAAATGTTAGAATACCACAACTGTACTGAAAATAAAGTTACGCTATTTAATGGAGGCGAGTCAAACACAAGCGCCAAGCGGAAAACGGCCAGCTCAGACCTGGGCCTGTCCCTTTAAAATCTTGTTGACTGGCTCTCTGACTTTGTCGTTTCTTGCTAAAGTGACAACGACTGACAGCACATAGCAACTGCCCAATCAGCAGTTAGAGACAGGTGGAGATTCGAGACTCCAAACGAAAATATGAATTATGTGCATGTCGAATATCGAGGTGCCTTGGGATCCACTCGGAGGTGGTTATGTTGCTGAAATAAAAGTTCGAGGCATAAACTCCCAGCTGCCACCACTGAGAGAATACAAATGCAAATTAGCCTACCGTCTTAAATAACGGCCTTTTTGTTGCAAAGGACCTGGTTCGATACTCACTCAGGCCACCTTCTCAGTGGCCTAATGGTTTGTCCGCCCTGAGATCGGTAGGTTGGGAGTTCAAACCCCGGCCGAGTCATACCAAAGATATAAAAATGGGACCCATTACTTCCCTGCTTGGCAGTCCCCACCAAGGGTTGGAATTGGGGGTTAAATCATCACAAATGATTCCCGGGCGTGGCACCGCTACTGCCCACTGCTCCACTCACCTCCCAGGGGGTGAATAAGGGGATGGGTCAAATGCAGAGGACAAATTTCGCCACACCTGGTGTGTGTGTGACAATCATTGGTACTTTAACTTTAACTTAACTTAACTCAGTACACACGAGGCAAACATTAAACTTTTCAATCATAATTCCATTTTGAAAAAAATTATTTTGTTCATTTTGTACAAAAAATAGATTATTGAACAATGGCTGGGTTGAATGACGTCATATTTGTTTTGCTTCTTCGCGGCTTATTTCACACGGTGGTCAAGCAGTTTGAGTGTAGCATTAAAACAAGTGAGAGTGATCGTAGAGCTTAAACAGAAAATCACATATTGCTGTTCTGATCTTTGGGGTTCCAGTCGTTCAAATACAGAGCTAGGAAAGAGCTTTTGTAAAGTCCCGAAAGATGTGGTTCAAAAAGGTGATAAACGTTAGGGGAAAAAAATTAAATGTGCCGAAGGAAATGGCTCTTATAAATATCACTTTCATGATCTAGTGGAATACAATCAGATCAAGCTTGTGTCTGCAGTGATTACTTTGTAAAAATGTTTGTTTGAACATTTGATTTGTTTGAGAAACTTTCTGTGATGCAATAGAGTTTATACTCTATATAATCAGTGTTTGATAGCAGAACTAAACGTAAAGAAATGACAAAAGATTGCATTAATTTGTGTTCTTTTGGTGTTTCTTTGCTTAAATATAACTACAAAGACCTGCTTGTGCCAATAAACTAATGTTAAGTCCTAGTAATAAATATTGTGATTTTTGGTCCAATTCACCGTATTTTTATCGTCTATTTTCATAACAGAAACTAAAAGCTTAAGTTGTTATTGTGCATGAAAGCCACGTGCTTTATTCAACACGGCTGACTACATTATATAGCGTTGTTGGCGCTATTTCTTAGCATCAAGAAAATACAGTTAATAGTAATAATAAACAAGATGAACAAATCTCGCTTAGGCTCAACACCATATACTGAATCTTGATATCGCTGGCAGATTAATCCTTGCTGAACAACAGTGACTTCCTAAAAACTCAGGAGTGCTCCTGTTTTATAGAGCAATTTGGACCACTGCCAATGCAGATCCTTATTGACATTTTAACCTTGATGGCAAATACAGAATTTGGCGTGCAAACTTGTGATTTAGATAACTGAGGCGTTCCTCAAGGCAACCTTTTAAGTCCTCTTCTTTTTCAATATTACATTTTTTTTCGTAGTGTAACTAATGTCACTAAGGTGTCCTCTCCACCCCCCACACCCAATCTCAACCACCCCCTGTTCAGGTCCCCTCAACGCACCTCCCCCACAGCCATGACAGCACCGCCCTCCACCACCTCTACGCAGACATTAGTCATCTCTGCGGACCAGGTTGGACGTCAACTGAGGAAGCTACAGCCTAGGAAAGCAGCAGGCCCAGACAAGGTGTGCCCCCGACTCCTGAAGACTTGTGCTGCAGAACTGGGTGAACCACTCCAGCGGATCTTCAACCTCAGCCTGCAGCTAAGGAAGAGTGCCCCCGACTCCTGAAGACCTGTGCTGCAGAACTGGGTGAACCACTCCAGTGGATCTTCAACCTCAGCCTGCAGCTGGGGAGAGTGCCCACCCTCTGGAAGATGTCGTGCATCGATCCAGTTCCCAAAAAGAACTGCCCCAGTGAGCTGAAGACTACAGACCAGTGGCGCTCTACTCTCATATAATGAAGACAATGGAGCGGCTCTTTCTCAGCATCCTCAGACCATGGGTGCAACATGCCCAGGAGAGCCTGCAGTTTGCGTACCAGGCAGGCGTTGGTGTGGAGGATGCTATCCTTTACCTGCTGCACTGAGCCCACTCACACCTGGATAAGGGAAATGGCACTGTGAGGATCCTGTTCCTGGACTTCTCCAGTGCCTTTAATACTCTCCAGCCCCGCCTTCTCCGGGACAAGCTGGACAGAATGCGAGTGGACTCCTGCATGTTGCCTGGATTTCAAACTACCTCACCGATGGGCCACAGTAGGTCAGACTGAAGAACATCACATCTGACACTGTGATCAGCAGCACCGGAGCACCGCAGGGAACGGTGCTGGCCCCTCTTCAATTCACCCTGTACACCGCTGACTTTTGCTACAACTCAGAGCTGTGTCACATCCAGAAGTACGCAGATGACACAGCCCTGACTTTTGCTACAATTCAGAGCTGTGTCACATCCAGAAGTACGCAGATGACACAGCCATCGTCGGGTGGATCAGGGAGGGCAGAGAGGAGGAATTTCGGAGCCTGGTGATGGACTTTGCTGTCTGGTGTCACAGGAACCTCTTCCAGCTTAATCCGTCAAAGACCAAGGAGCTGGTCATTGACTTTGGGAGGTAGAGTCCAAGGTCTCAACCTATTGTGATAGAGGGAGTCAAGGTACAAACCGTGGACTCATTCAAGTACCTCTGGGTTTGGGTTGATAATAAACTGGACGGGACTGTTAACACGGACCACTTGTACAGGAAAGGACAGAGCAGGCTGTAGTACTTCCTCAGGAGGCTGCGCTCCTTCAACATCTGTAGAAAACTCTTGTGGATGTACTACCAGTCTGTGGTTGCCAGTGTTCTGTTCTACATACTAGTGTGCTGGGCGGGCAGTACATCTAAGAAGGACAGCTTTGGACTGGAGAAACTGATCAGGCGGGCCGGTTCTACGATGGGAATAAAACGGGACTCACTGGTGACGGTGGCAGAGAAGAGGACTGTGGAAAAACTAGTGAGGATCCTGGATGATCCCAGTCACCTTCTGCATACCGTTATCAGTAGCCAGAGGAGCCTGTTCAGTGCTAGACTGCTTCATCCCAAGTGCAGGACTAATAGACTAAAAACTCCTTTGTCCCACACGCCATTAGACTGTACAACTCCTATCTGGGGAGGGGGGCAGGGGGTACTAGGATGACAGGGGATATAAAACAATAACAGTGCAATACCTTTTCATAACATGGTCACTACTGCTTAGTTTCTCTTGTTATATTCTTATTTTACTTTTATAATATTTTACCCTTATCAATGACTTTTTACAAGACAATTCTATTATCATGACGAATCAGGTGTTTACACTTTGCTCTTTGGTGCTGTGTAACACGTGAATTTCCCCACTGTGGAACTAGTAAAGATTTATCTTATCTTCCTATGGGTCACTTTGAGAATGTAGTAGTAGAGAAGCAAACTCCTTACAATTCCCTTTTACGCATCTGTTTTGTAACCAGTCACACATTATTTGAATTCAGTTTGACCATCTGTGACAGCATGAAAGTCGCATTAAAGTGCACAGTGTTGGTTTAAATTCCCCGCGCACCTGTCATGCTTATGCATTGTAAAGCTGGGCTTTGATTGACTGTAAAAACTTTCTTGGTAGTGGCTTTCTGGGAGACTTCTGCACAAATCCACTATTTTTATTTTTCATCCAAATGGTTAAAATGTTATTTTACCATGAATTGATTTACGTGGACCCTGACTTAAACAAGTTGAAAAACGTATTCGGCTGTTACCATTTAGTGGTCAATTGTGCGGAATATGTACTGTACTGTACAATCTACTAATAAAAGTTTAAATCAATCATTGTCCATGATTAGACCCATTAGCTAAATTGTTCTATTATTGGTTGTATTAACCAACACAGGTCAGTAGGGATGCACAAAAATGGATTCACATACAAAATTGCAATTCTTATTCATTTTGATTCTAATGTGATTCATAATTTTCAAAAATCGATTTAAAAAAAATATATATATATATATTTTTTTTGTTTCTTGTAAGAATCCATTTGTATCCGGGAAATCGCAAAAAACTGCTGCCTGAACAGGGCTCAGACTACTTGTAGATGAGATATAAAGAGGTCACCTATAATGTTATATACTCTTGAATCGATGATGTAAATTGTCATTTTAAAAATTGTGAGAAAGACCCTATAATGACACGAAACCTGTATAATTTTAGCTGTATGGCATTTAAAGGCATTGAAAAAGAGAAAGCTTTTTTTTTAACATTTATCTCACCTTTTTTGTAAGGGGCACCGGAAGTTGGCAGACCCTTCAGCGATCCTGTTCTGTCTCCCTGTAATGTTTGTCTGCTGATCTTGAATAGGATTGTGCTGAAAATTTAAATTTCCCCTCGGGGATTAATACATTTCTGATTCTGATTCAACCTACTCTCAGTTTACAACCTTGTCAAATGATATGAAAGCACGTGTTAATCCCAAATACTATTCATTTAACACATAAACCAGGCTGATTAGAAAAATACAGTGAATTCCGAACTGTAAACCGCTAATTTATTCCTACGTTTTGAAACCTGCAGCTTATAAAGCAGTGCAGCGTATTTATGATTTTTTTTCTCTGCTGATGGCCATAGTGCATTCATTTAAAAATAACATGCAAACACACTGATAAGGTGAGCTATTGTTTTTGCTGTGGCGCCATCTTTTAGACGAGTTCGCTCAATGCAGGTGCTGCAGTGTCTTTCCATTTAGTCCTTTGTCCAGTCTTCTACTCTAGCTGTCCATAGCGTTCCTACTCGAATGTATTCTCTGTTCATCACTCCAAGCAACGTTAATACTTAATAAACCGTCCCATGTGTGATGTCTATAGGATTGTTTGCATGCATAGTAATGCAATGAAGCTTGGTTGTTAGCATTGGCTGATATGCTAACACGTTTACGAGTGTTAGTATTATTAACTTACAATGACATTATTTTGGTATTTCACAAATTCCTCAGTAAATTCACACCAAATGTCACTAGAGTTATTGACTTTTTTGTTTGATCAGAAGTTTAACTGCCGTGTTACAGGCACCATTTGGAAACAATTAAGGTATACAAATAAACATTTGCAAAATCTTTTGGTGTAAATAAATCATTTTGCAAAGTATATATCTGCGGCTGGCTTCACGGTGGCAGAGGGGTTAGTGCGTCTGCCTCACAATACGAAGTTCCTGCAGTCCTGGGTTCAAATCCAGGCTCGGGATCTTTCTGTGTGGAGTTTGCATGTCCTCCCCGTCACTGCGTGGGTTCCCTCCGGGTACTCCGGCTCCCTCCCACTTCCAAAGACATGCACCTGGGGATAGGTTGATTGGCAACACTAAATTGGCCCTAGTGTGTGAATGTGAGTGTGAATGTTGTCAGTCTATCTGTGTTGGCCCTGCGATGAGGTGGCGACTTGTCCAGGGTGTACCCTGCCTCCCGCCCGATTGTAGCTGAGATAGAAGCCAGCGCCCCCCGCAACCCCGAAAGGGAATAAGCGGTAGGAAATGGATGGATGGATGGATATCTGCGGCTTATTGTCCAGTGCAGTTAATACATGGTCACCCTTTTCCCCCCTAAAATTTAGTGGGTGTGGCTTATATACCAGTGCGCTCTTTAGTCTGGAAAATACGGTAAGTGCTAACAAGATGCGCTGCATAAGGGACTCATAAATAATTGACATAAAATGTGTTTGTAATTATTAATGAACATGTTTCTTAACTAAATTTCCAATAAAATTAAAGAGCAAAAAAAAATACAGCTCGGCTGGGCAGCACCTGAATAGCTGCAGCCTGCTACTATAGCCCCCACTCCCTCCCCTCTGTTGCAAACCTCTAGATGTACAGTATGTTGTAATATGTATATGTGCTTTGCTATGGAGCTTGTTTTCCCACTCCAGACTGGGCCCCCTTCCGCTTATCCGAGGTCGGGTCGCGGGGGCAGCAGCCTAAGCAGGGAAGCCCAGACATCCCTCTCCCCAGCCACTTACTCAAGCTCTTCCCGGGTGATCCAGAGGCGTTCCCAGGCCAGCCAGAACACATAGTCTTCCCAACGTGTCCTGGGTCTTCCCCGTGGTCTCCTACCGGTTGGATGTGTCTTAAACACATCCCTAGGAAGGCGTTCGGGTGGCATCCTGACCAGATGCCCGAACGACCTCATCTGGCTCCTCTTTATGTGGAGGAGCAGCGACTTTACTCTGAGTTCCTCCCGGATGACAGAGCTTCTCACCCTATCTCTAAGGGAGAGCCCCGCCACACGGCGGAGGAAGCTAATTGTGGCCGCTTGAAACCGTGATCTTTTCCTTTCGGTCATGACCCAAAGCTCATGACCATAGGTGAGGATGGAAACGTAGATCGACCGGTAAATTGAGAACTTTGCCTTTCGGCTCAGCTCCTTCTTCACCACAACGAATCGGTACAACGCCCGCATTACTGAAGACGCCGCACCGATCCGCCTGTCGATCTCACGATCCACTCTTCCCCCACTCGTGAACAAGACTCCTAGGTACTTGAACTCCTCCACTTGGGGCAGGGTCTCCTCCCCAACCCAGAGATGGCACTCCACCCTTTTCCGGGAGAGAACCATGGACTCGAACTTGGAGGTGCTGATTCTCATTCCGGTTGCTTCACACTCGGCTGCGAACCAATCCAGTGAGAGCTGAAGATCCCAGTCAGATGAAGCCATAAGGACGACATCATCTGCAAAAAGCAGAGCCCTAATCCCGTGGCCAGCAAACCGGAACCCCTTAACACCTTGACTGCGCCTAGAAGTTCTGTCCATAAAAGTTATGAACAGAATCGGTGAAAAAGGGCAGCCTTGGCAGAGTCCAACCCTCACTGGAAACATGTCCGACTTACTGCCGGCAATGCGGCCCAAGCTCTGACACTGATCGTACAGGGAGCGGACCCACTCTGTGAGCACTCCCCACAGGACTTCCAGAGGGACACGGTCGAATGCCTTCTCCAAGTCTACAAAGCACATGTACACTGGTTGGGCAAACTCCCATACACCCTCAAGTACCCTGCCGAGAGTATAGAGCTGGTCCACAGTTCCACGATCAGAACGAAAACCACACTGTTCCGCCTAAATCAGAGGTTCGACTATCCGGCGTAGCCTCCTCTCCAGTACACCTGAATAAACCTTACCGGGAAGGCTGAGGAGTGTGATGCCACGATGGTTGGAACACACCCTCCGGTCCCCCTTCTTAAAGAGAGTGACCAACACCCTGGTCTGCCAATCCACGTGATGCTGCAGAGTGTTGTCAACCAAGACAGCCCCACAGCATCCAGAGCCTTAAGGAACTCCGGGCGGATCTCATCCACCCCTGGGGCCTTGCCACCGAGGAGCGTTTTAAATACCACAGTAACCTCAGCCCCAGAAATAGGAGAGCCCACCATAGATTCCCCAGGCACTGCTTTCTCATAGGAAGACGTGTTGGTGGGATTGAGGAGGTCTTCGAAGTATTCTTTCCACCTATCCACAACACCCGCAGTTGGGGTCAGCAGAACACCATCCGCACCATACACGGTGTTGACAGTGTACTGCTTCCCCTTCCTGAGGCGGAGGGTAGTGGTCCAGAATCGCTTCGAAGCCGTCCGGAAGTCATTTTCCATGGCTTCCTCGAACTCCTCTCATGTCCGAATTTTTGCCTCCGCGACCGCTAAAGCTGAACACCTCTTGGCCTGTCGGTACCTGTCCACTGACTTCCGGAGTCCTATGAGCCAAAAGAACTCAATAGGACTCCTTCTTCAACTTGACGGCATCCCTCACCACTGGTGACAAACAACGGGTTCTAGGATTACCGCTCCGACAGGCACCAACTACCTTGCAGCCACAGCTCCAATCAGCCACTTCGACAATAGAGGTGCAGAACATGGTCCACTCGGACTCAATGTCCAACACCTCCCTCGTGACATGTTCAAAGTTCCTCCAGAGGTGAAAATTGAAGCTTTCTCTGACAGGAGACTCTGCCAGACGTTCCCAGCAGACCCTCACAATGTGTTTGGGCCTGCCAGGTCTGTCCGGCATCCTCCCCCACCATCGCAGCCAACTCACCACTAGGTGGTGATCGGTAGAAAGCTCCGCCCCTCTCTTCACCCGAGTGTCCAAAACATGAGGCCGCAAATCCGATGACACAACTACAAAGTCGATCATGGAACTGCGGCCTAGGGTGTCCTGGTGCCAAGTGCACATTTGGAGACCCTTATGTTTGAACATGGTGTTTGTTATGGACAAACTGTGACGAGCACAAAAGTCCAATAACAAAACACTACCTGGGTTCAGATCCGGGCGGCCATTCTTCCCAATAACGCCTCTCCAGGTTTCACTGCCAACAGGAGCGTTGAAGTCCCCCAGCAGATCAAGGGAATCACCCGAGGGAGCACTCTCCAGTATTCCCTCGAGTGTACCCAAAAAGGGTGGGTACTCGGAACTGTTGTTTGGTGCGTAAGCACAAACAACAGTCAGGACCCGTCCCCCCACCCTAAGGCGGAGGGAGGCTGCCCTTTCGTCCACAGGGTTGAACTCCAACGTGCAGGCTTTGAGCCGGGGCGGGGGGCATCGAGATTTGCCACCCCAGGTCGTCGCTTCTCACTGCCGGCAACGCCAGAGTGGAAGAGAGTCCATCCCCTTTCGAGAGAAGTGGTTCCAGAGCCCTTGCTGTGCGTCAAAGTAAGTCCGACTACATCCAGCCGGAATTTCTCTAATTCGCGCTCTACTTCAGGCTCCTTCTCCCCCAGTGAGGTGACGTTCCACATTCAAAGATATAGCTTATGTAGCCGAGGATCGGACCGCCAAGTGCCCTGCCTTTGGCTGCCGCCCAGCTCACATCGCACCCGACCTCTATGGCCCCTGCTATGGGTGGTGAGCCGATTGGAGGGGTGACCCACGTTGCCTCTTCGGGCTGTGCCCGGCGGGGACCCATGGGAACAGGCCCAGCCACCAAGCGCTCGCCATCGTGACCAACCTACGGGCCTGGCTTCAGAGGGGGGCCCCGGTGACCCGCGTCCGGGCAAGGGAGTCTCTGTTCTTGTATTTCCATAAAAGTCTTGGAGCCGTACCAAACCAACATTATTGTGTACCGTTACACCCCTAATTTATATGTATATATATATATATATATATATATATATGTGTATATATATATATATGTACCGTTACACCCCTAAGTTATATGTATATGTATATATATATATATGTATATATATATATATATATATATATATATATATATATATATATATATATATATATATATATATATATATATATATATATATACATATATATATATACATATATATATATGTGTACCGTTACACCCCTAATTTATATATATATATATATATATATACATATATATATATATATGGGACGGCGTGACGCAGTGGGAGAGTGGCCGTGCGCAACCCGAGGGTCCCTGGTTCAATTCCCACCTAGTACCAACTTCGTCACGTCCGTTGTGTCCCGAGCAAGACACTTCACCCTTGCTCCTGATGGGTGCTGGTTGGCGCCTTGCATGGCAGCTCCCTCCATCAGTGTGTGAATGTGTGTGTGAATGGGTAAATGTGGAAGTAGTAATGTCAAAGCGCTTTGAGTACCTTGAAGGTAGAAAAGCGCTATACAAGTACAAGCCATTTATCATTTATATTCATATATATATATACATATATATATATATATATATATATATATATATTAGGGCTGGGCAACGATTAAAAATTGTAATCGAAGTTAATCGCACTATTTCTCCGATTAATCGCGATTAACTGCATTGTATACGCAAAGCCCAATAATGAATTCAAAAGTAGTGTGTAGTGCACCTTTATTGGAATATTCTCCCACATGAACAAAAGCGCCAAAACATTTGTTGTGCAAACACAATTTAAATCAGTCCTTGTTAAACAGTAGCAGTTAAATAGCATATTTTATGAAAATCAACTCAAAAAATGTAAATACAAACATTTAAGCTTATTGCCACTGCCAGGGTATTTAAGTTATCCTGTTTGTTATGGAAAATAAATATAATCTACATACAAATCTCTGAGCCACAATCATAACATCTGAACAGGCAATTTCTGAGGTTACAGCAGAAACATTTTTTTATCAGGGTCTTATGTTTAAAAAACCTATATCATAGGTAGTGGGCTATTTTAGGGAATTTTTGATCAAATTATCCGTAGTAGCAATATTAATAATGTTGTGTTTATTCTGCGTAGTGCACTTAAAATAATTATGACCATATCTAGGAATTGATATGGGAATTTTCCGATTGTTTGCTTGGTGCTTTGATGAACTGAACGCATTTACATGGTACTATTTGTGATGTTATGAGCCAGGGAAAAAAAGAACTACCCTACCCAGCATGCAACAGGAGTGACGAACATGCGCGGTAGCCCGGTATAGGTTGTGTCGCCATGACGGCATCTTGTATGTTGTGATATGCACGCTCTGAAATTAAACGTTAAGAACTCAGCCAACACTCCTCGTCTGCATTATTCATAAATAGACAGACAACACATATACTCCACTACTTCACAGGCCGCTGGATGTAGCCGGCAAAGTATTCCCATGCTAGCTAGCCGGTCTAGCAAGCACGCGTCATTCAGTCCAAAACGGCCCGATCAATCCACATCCAGAATTGTCTGGCGGTCGTAAGTGATCCCG